>NW_016807544.1:378237-439308 GCF_001698545.2 Rhinopithecus bieti | reverse complement strand
CCCCCCGCCCCCCGCAGACAGGGTCTCTATTGCTTGAGCTGGAGTGCAGTGGTGTAATCATGGCTCACCACAGCCTTGACCTCCTGGACTCAGGTGATCCTCCTGCCTCAGCCTCCTAAGTAGCTGGAGCTACAGGCATGCTCCCCCCTTTTATTTATTTATTTAGTTTTGTAGAGACAGGGTTTCGCCATGTTGCCCAGGCTAGTCTTGAACTCCTGAGCTCAAGCTGTTCACCTGCCTTGGTCTCCCAAAGTGCTGGGATTAGGGGTGTGAGCTACTGTGCCTGGCCCTATTGACATCTTAATAAGTCATCCAATTCATGATCATGGGATATCTTTCCATTTATTTAGACCTCCTTTAACTTCTTTCAGTGATGTTTTGTAGTATCTGTATATTGAACCTTATTTTACCATGCATTAATTACAGGGTGAAGTAGCTAATGAGAAGAAATGAGTTTAACTTTCCTTAAAATATCTGACCTGATCTCATTAAGTTGAGTTGTATGCTGATATTCAACTATTTTTGATATGTAAAATCAGCAATTTCATGTTTCAGTTTAACACTTTCATTGCTTGACCATATGCTAATGCGATTAATTAATACATTAATTAAGCTAAGCTGCTATTACAAAGAGGCCTACAGATATGGAGGCTTAAATAGCATAGAAGCATATTCTCTTTCAAAAACTAGTCTAGATAGCCCACACTAGCAGGGCAACTGTGCCCCATGAGATCTTTTAGGAACCTAGCTTCTTTTAGATTCCCTCAGTGCATTGATCTTGCCCGAATGGTTAAATTGGGTGACTGTTACATGTGTATTACAGTTTTCATAAAAGAGGAAGGAGAACTTACTCATGGCAAGCACAGTTTATCTTTCATTTGGAGACCATCCAGAAGTTGTACACATCTCTGCACACCCCATTGCCTGCACCTGGTTATGTGGGCACACCCGGCTCCAAGGGAGGCAGAAAAATATATGTTCTAGCTAGACAACTGTGTGCCCCACTATGGAAGACAGGAAGGGTGGATTTGAGGGGACAAGCAGCCGCTTTTCGCACTCAACTTTCTCTTGCCTTTTTTAATGGAAAACCATGACTTCTCAGTAACATGATTGTTTTCTACCTCCAATATTCCCACTATGTTTCTTTTCCCAGCCTAACCCTGAAATTGCTCAGGTTTTATTGTCACACACTCCAAAGGTTTCTGCTGGTGATGATTTGGACAGAATTGTGTCATGTATCCAAGCACCTTCCCAGTGGGAAGGGAAAGCACAAATGCCTCATATAGAGTCTTCTCAGGATGACAGAAATGGTAGACAGGGAAGGACAAGGCTATTGCAGAACTTTTTTCTCCACCGAAAGAACAAGGGCAGGACCTTTCAACTTTTACCCTAAGTATTCTTGTTCTAAGACTAACCTCTAGGTCTTGTCCTATAACCATGATCCTAAAAGCAGGCTTGAAGGAAGAGCCTCTGGTGAGAGGAATCTGATGAAATTATTCTAATCTCTAGAGGAAATCGCTTGGAGGTAAACCTCAAATCAGAAGCACTTTGAATGGTGTGTCTTGGATATTGTCACATGGTCTGCCAGCAGGTCTCTAGTTGCTCTAGTCTAGACTTGTTCCCAGGGCTTAGACCTCCTGACCCAGTTTGGTTGATGATTGTGGTTTGAAAACATAATTCACCCTGCTCCCTTTCAGCTGTCTTAGCTTCTATGCTGCAGGATTTCCTTCAAGGCACAATTTATAACCCATTAAATGGGCCTTTCATTCCTCCTTCCTCAAGCCTACCCATCTAAGTAGCTCCAAATGGTCTCTCACCTTTAGCAGAGGAAAATGTGTGCCCACTGCTATACATACAGCAATGCTTGTGCACTGGTGACAGTTGTTACCACCTACAAATGCTTAAGGGCGCTAGGCTCTGTGGTAAATGTTATACATCTTTTATAGTCTTCACAAGAATCCCCCAAAGTAGGGATCATTATTTCCATTTTACAGATGAGGTAACTGGGCTCAGACAGTTGAAGTCACATGCCTAAGTTCACCCAGGTGGCAGACATAAAGCTATGATTAGAACTAGATATGTGTGTAGTGACAATCTGTGCTTGTAGTTATGCCACCATCTGTACGGTCTTGTTCCTGCACTTAAGGCAGCCTTTTCTGAATGATCAGCCCACTGTGCCTAGGGCCCAGCAGGGTGTCCCAGAGAAGGCCAGGGCATACCTAGGAACTTGGTACAAAGCTGTTTCCCAAACTGACTTGTAACTCACTGACTCATCCAAGAAGTGTTTGTGGAATGCTTGCCCTGTGCCAGGTACTGGCTGAGTGAGTGCCCCACACCTCGCTCCTCCTGGAACTCATCCAAAGCTGGGGGCCTCTGCGCCTCTGCTATTCCAGGTGCCCAGGGCCAACTGGTTTGTCTTTCTGCTCTTTGAGTGTGCTTCTAAAGTTCTCCTGCATATGTTGTGATGGAGGGTGAGATGATAAAGGGCTGGATCCTTAGCTGTGTAAGTTCCCCAGTCTGCTTGGATCGGGAACTGCCTCAAGAAGGCTATTGCTGAAATTGTTCCCTTTCTTTGCGCTGTGTGGGTAGAGCAGTGGTTACAGTCAGAGGGCGTCGTCCCACAAGGCCTTCTTGCCTGTTGGATGTGGGATGAGGTGGAGGCATTTCCTTAATCATTTTAAGTTTAAAAAATTACAATAGTGGCCAGGCATGGTGGCTCATGCCTGTAATCCCAGCACTTTGGGAGGCTGAGGCAGGCGGATCACGAGGTCAGGAGATCGAGACCATCCTGGCTAATGTGGTGAAACCCCGTCTCTACTAAAAATACAGAAAATTAGCCAGGCGTGGTGGTGGGTGCCTGTAGTCCCAGCTACTCGGGAAGCTGAGGCAGGAGAATGGCATGAACCAGAAGGCGGAGCTTGCAGTGAGCCGAGATAGCGCCACTGCACTCCAGCCTGGGTGACAGAGTGAGACTCTGTCTCAAAATTACAATAGTAAAACGTTTTCTATAGAAAAAATGTGAAAATATGGATAAACAAGAAAAGACAGGAAAAGAAAATCACCCTGAACCCACTTATAGAGATAATGTGTATTGATATTTGGGTGTGTTTATCCTATTCATGTGCTCGTGGGCCTATCCCTAGTGGGATCTTTCTGTTTTGTAAGTTGCTTTTTGAATGTAATGTAACATGAACATGTAATCACATTAATAAATATGTTGTTATGTCAATAAGTTTATCAATGTATATATTACATATATGTTAATATATCGTTTTGAATGAGGGTTCAGTTAAGAAGAAGAATTATATGCTACTTTCAGTTTACAAAGTGCTTTCACATATATTAATACAATTATCTTTGTCAAAGATTATTAAATAGTAGGGTTCCTAGAATGTGGAATCACAGATAATTACCAAGGGCAAGACATTCCCCAGCCCACCTCATTCAAGGGAGACTGGTCACCTCCTTTCAGAGCATGGACCCTGACCTGACAGTGGAGAGATGGTGCAGGTTACTACAAAATAGAGCTCTGGCCCAGCACAGGCATGGAGTTGCTGTGCCTTTTGTCAAGAAAGATGGCTGTCCACTTTTCCTCACTTTGAAAAAACATCAAACACCCCTTCTCCTCTGATCCTAGGAAATGGTTGAAGGGATTACCAAGCCTCGGGAGGTGATTAATTATTGACTAAGAGTAAATTCTCTGAGGGTTGAGTTAGGCAGTGAGGACTTTTAGGAAATTACTGGCAGCACTGTGGGAGCTGGTGGGTCTGTGTTGCGGGGAGGCACTCGGAGGCAGTGACTTAGCTGAACGAGTTCTTCCAGGCTGCTTGCAAATGGTCTTCAAAGGACTTCTTGACCTTTTAACCTTGGGAGGGCAACTAAGTTGGCTAAACCTGAGGTAAATCACATCCATTTCTACTGCCCACCTCTCCCTGGAGCTCAGATCCATGTAAACTTGTATTTCTCTTGAATTTCTCCAGTCTTTTTTCCTGCCAACAGAATACCAAGTCTTCATTTATATCACCCACCTTCCATTGTAAAAATAAAGAGGGACATTGGCAGAGGAAAACTAGTATAGTCAGCCCCAGAAAGGCTTCTTCTCTGAATGCCAGTGTCCCTCAGCAAAGCTCTCACCAACACTGTAGCTCTACATAAGCCTCCTCAGACACATTCTCATTTCAGCCCCTTTCGGAGAAACCACAGGTCTACTAGCCATAGATGGTAACTTCTGGATGAGGGTTAGTTGTTGGGGTTAGTGATTCCTTGTAACGCTTCTGTAGGGTCGGTATTGCTGTCTTTGTTACAGGGATGAGGAAATTAGGTTTGGAGAGGCGACCTTGCTTCTAATGGCACATAGCTGTTAAGTGATAAAACAGGCATTTGACCTGAGTCTGTCTAAATCTTTCTCTGGTAGCATTCTGCCTACTTGGGCAGTAGTTCTAACATTCCTTTTAGCTGTAGAACCTCTGAAGTGGGAGAGAATGCAGACAAACAAAGAAACAAGCCCAGAGCTGCCCTGGCTGGAGCCAATAGGGCCAGTCCCAGTCCCATTAACGCCCCCCCCACCCAACCCCCCCCAACACTTGCTTCCAGAAGGTCTGAGACACCTTCACAGGGCACTTAGAGCTCAGTGTGAAAACTGTCACAGAAGGGATGCAGGGACACAAACAGAACATGAAAAACTCTGTGATCTTTCCAGGTAGTTAGGGCCCAGATACTACTGTCTTTGCCTGGTTGGGAGAAAGGGGTTCTGTGGGACCTTTAGTTTTTATTCTCCAGGATGGAGGTGGGCATTAATTCCAAGAGCAAGCAATGGAGGATAACAGTGGCTTTGACCTAGGAATCTGGTTGGCAGTGCTGAGATTTCCTGGAGGTCACTTGGTAGAAGCTCCCCAGCATGACCACTACCTGGATAAGTCACATGAAAGGTTTGTCAGGAAGTGTAATAGTGCAATTCTTGATGATGTTTGGGTTTTCCTCTAGAGGACCCAGGGCAGCCCGCAGGACTGTCTGACCATGCGCTCACTCCCATACCCACACACCCACTCACTCACATATCTATGAGTGCTTCCTGTGTACCAGAGCTTGGGCTAGGTCCTGAGAATGGAAAGATTAAAAACAATTTTCCCTGGTCTTTAGGAGCCCGTAGGCTAGCAGACAAACAACTACAATGCATGGCAGCCCAAACAGGCTGAGTAACATCTGGGGATGTCGGGAAAGCATCATAAAGTGTCCAACACTATTCCCATAAGCCTCCAAACTAAAATCCATCTCCTGTCTAGACAAGTCAAGATCAACTGGCTACCAGGCGTTTTGGTTTTTCCTGGTAAGGTGCATAAAGAAAATGATAGTATTTGAAGGCCTCACTGGGGTAAAGCCATCATCTGATGAATGAATAAATGATGGGACATTTGAGTTGGATCTTGAAAGATGATTAGAGTTTACCAAGCAGAGAAATGGTAGAAGGTATTCTAGGGGGAAGAAATTGACAACTGGTCTGGGCCTACCATGATGTACTCTGTGTGTGCCCTTAGTAAAATGCTCCTAAACATGTCTAAAACTTGCTTTCCGCATGTGCAAAATGTTGATAATAGCTATCAGAATTGTAGAGATTCACAGTGATGTTTGTAAAGTGTCTTCGCGATCTTCAAATATAAGGTTTCGTGATAAATAGCTACTGGATTTATTATTATTATTATTATTGATTATTTTGAAACAGAGTCTCACTCTGTCACCCAGGCTAGAGTGCAGTGGTGTGATCTTGGCTTACTACAACGTTCGCCTCCTAGATTCAAGTGACCATCCTACCTCAGCCTCCCAAGTAGCTGGGATTACAGGCGTGTACCACCACCACACCTGGCTAACTTTTGTATTTTTAGTGGAGATGGAGTTCCGCCATGTTGGCCAGGCTGGTCTTGATCTCCTGACCTCAAGTGATCTGCCTGCTTTGGCCTCCCAAAGGCTGAATTTACAGTCTGAGATTACAGATGTGAGCCACCACGCCTGTCCTATTATTATTGTTTAAATGAATATGACCTTTGTTACTGGTTGCAAGACTTATTGTTGAGTTTGGTGTTGAAAACATAAGGAGAGCCATTCTTCTAACTATTCATAGCCTCATGGTTTCTCGTCCTGACTTATTCCTGGAAGGACTGAGTGCTGTGTGATTGTGTCTGGTTCTGATCGTGAATTCACAGAATAATTCTTCCATTAAGCTTTGTACTCCACATTCACTGACTCATAGGACACGAGAAAAGAAGTTCTTTATGTGGACTTGAAAGATAGGGAGGGCACACTGAAGTTCTCGCAGCCGATGCGCTGCTCTGTTCTACCGATGTGATCTACCCTTGTGAACCTTTTCTCTTTGAATTAGACAAAGATCTCCGTTAAGAACCCACTCACACTGATCTGGGGACAGAAATCTATTCAACCTAGTGGGCATTTAAAGAAATCTTTTATAGGAACAAAATCTGCTTTGAGTGGTTAGCGCTCTGCTTTTTGTAAAGCTAAAAAAAAAAATCTGTTAATCCTAGCACTTTGGGGAAAAAAATGTATCTGTGACAAAAGCTGAAGTTTTCTTAAAACAGAAAAAAAATTATACTTGGGAGGCTGCCTCTTCTCCCAGTTTATTTCTTTAATAATAATGATAACAGGCCAGATGCAGTGGCTCACGCCTATAATCTCAGCACTTTGAGAGGCTGAGGCGGGAGGATCACAGGAGGTCAGGAGTTTCAGAGACCAGCCTGGCCAATGTGGTGAAACCCTGTCTCTACAAAAAATACAAAAATTAGCCAGGTGTAGTGGCACATGCCTGTAATCCCAGCTACTCAGGAGGTGGAGGCAGGAGAATCTCTTGAACCCAGGAAATGGAGGTTGCAGTGAGCCGAGATCGCACCACTGCACTCCAGCCTCAGCGAAGAGCGAAACTCCATCTTAAAAACAAAACAATAATGATAACGAAAGAGCTATGGCCATTGGGCACTTATTTAAACACTATAGTAGCTCATTTAATTCAACAATAGCCTTGCCAGACTGATAGTGTTATTTGTGCTTTACAGATGAGGAATTAGAGGCTTAAAGAGGTGTAGTGCCTTGCCCAAGGTCATATAGCTAAGGAATTGTGGAAGAAAACTTGAAAACCAAGCAAGTATGCTTGACTCCGGAGATTTTGCTTTTAGCTAGTAGGCTTTATGGTTTCCCTTTTATATCACATTAGTATTTCTGTTTCATTAGTCTCACTATGTGTTGGGGAGAATGTGGGATGCTCAGAAAAGACTCATGAGCTATTGCAGTGAAGTTGTACCTGAAGTTTATTACATGGCTTCTGTCTTCTTCCTCTCCTTAGCTACGGGGTGCTACTTTGGGAGTTGCTGACTGGTGAGGTGCCCTTTCGAGGCATTGATGGCTTAGCGGTCGCTTATGGAGTGGCCATGAACAAACTCGCCCTTCCTATTCCTTCTACATGCCCAGAGCCTTTTGCCAAACTCATGGAAGGTAAGTAAACCCTGGCCTGAACCAAACTGGAGACACTTTGCCTCTTATAATCACTGGGTAGAGTTTGGCCAATTCTATGAGATCAGTTACTGAAAGAGGAGATAAAGTTTCAGTCACCTAAGGAGGAATCCTATGGGCAACTAGAAAGGCTTCTTCAAGATGATGTCCACACCCTGCTGCAAGGAGGTCACATCTCCAGGCACTGTAGAAGTGAAATTAGTAACAAAAGCCTGCTATCCGGTATTTAGCATATTATTATGCAATGCAAAATCAGAAAGTACAGTAACTTTTATGTCAGGACCTCTGAATACCTTAAAGAGATGTGAAGAACATCTTCGGAGAAAGAACTCTAAAATTTAGTCTTCTAGTCAGACCCCATAATTTTGTAACTAAGGAATCTAAAGCTAAGCGAAGTTGAGTGGATAGGTGGCCGCCCCATTAGGGAGTGGCTGAGCTGGGATTAGATAGAATTCACTTTCACTGACTCCCACTAGAATGCTTTTCATCCTCACCTCCTCATCATCCCATTGTGGGTGGGGGAAGGCTAATTCATTTATTTATGGGAAACTGAAGCCCAGGGCAGCATTCCTCATTTGTCTATTCTTTGTTTTTTTTTTTTTTTGAGACGGAGTCTCGCTCTGTCGCCCAGGCTGGAGTGCAATGGCCGGATCTCAGCTCACTGCAAGCTCCGCCTCCTGGGTTCACGCCGTTCTCCTGCCTCAGCCTCCTGGGTAGCTGGGACTACAGGCACCCGCCACCTTACCCGGCTAGTTTTTTTTATTTTTTAGTAGAGACGGGGTTTCACTGTGTTAGCCAGGATGGTCGCAATCTCCTGACCTTGTGATCCACCCGTCTCGGCCTCCCAAAGTGCTGGGATTACAGGCTTGAGCCACCACGCCCGGCCATCTATTCTTGAATCAGGTAGTAACATGGTAAATTGTGTTGTGGTGGTGCTTTGTATAAGAAAACTCTTTGGGCTCACTTTTCTTACCCTTAATTAACAGCCAGAATGGAATGAGTACAGAACTGCTGCATTTCTTTTCCATTTTCACTTGTTATGGTTGTAATGGTGGCCAGTTTGCTTTACTTCCTGAGCCTTATTTGAGGTTACCTAAATTCTGATCTCTGTTTCTGGAAGAAGTAAGAGGTAGTTTTCTGGGAAGTGAGGCCACGTAATAGCCTAAGTCTTATATGTTTGCCTCTGACCAATCATGCTGTCTGAGTATTCACATGTTCTATTCAGACTGCTGGAATCCTGATCCCCACTCACGACCATCTTTCACGAATATCCTGGACCAGCTAACCACCATAGAGGAGTCTGGTTTCTTTGAAATGCCCAAGGACTCCTTCCACTGCCTGCAGGATGACTGGAAACACGAGATTCAGGAGATGTTTGACCAACTCAGGGCCAAAGAGAAGGTAAAAAAAAAAAAAAAGAAAAAGAAAAAAGATACACATTGAATTAGTAGACCTCACCCACTGGGACCTCTGGACCAAGTCTGACGGACCACCTTGATTCTAGCATGCCCACCTTCCTGCTTGGTATCTACTTAATTATCCAAACCAGAGAAGAATGCAGTTGGGCAATTGCCAGTGGGATGTCTCACCCTGTCAGCTGGAAATATGAGAGGTTCTGGAAATGTTTCTTGATTCTACAGTGGACTTCTAGAGGAAGGTTAACTTGATATAGGGATACTTCGACCTTGAGAATAGTTATCAGAACATCCTTCCAGTGTCTTTTGACATCAGAATCAGAACTAGAATATGGGCTAAAAATACCATAGGTCTGAAATTGTGTGGCATTTTTTGTGTTTTTATGAAAAGTATTTCAAGCCCAAACCAACCAGGGAGTTCAGAGACTCCTAGTCTACCAGAGATCTGCCTTTTTGTTTGGTGGCCATTCCCTAAATGGCCCCTTTCTGTTCCCTCAGTGTGTCCCTAGCAGTCAGTGTACACACAGGTGAAGCCAGTTACATGCAGTTATTTTGCTTATATAGGGGCAGGACTAAATCTAAGGGATGTAGCTAGGAGCAAGAGGGAAGTCTTTATAGATTTCGTTAATTTCTTTTTTATTTTCTCACTCTGCACTATGGGAATTTGGGAAGTTAATAGCCACATGATAATAATGATAGCTAAAATTGTTTATGGCTTTATGGTTTCCCACTTTTTCCACTAAAAAATTTGATGAGACCTTTTTGTCTGTTTTATCCAGGAGTCCTATGGCTCCTGCCGTCAGTGTGTAGGCCAGGTGTTACTATTGTTTCCATCTCAGAGCTTAGGGTCAGCAACTTGCCTGAAGTAACAGAGTTAGTAAGTGGGAAAGCAGAATCTTGAATGTGGGTCTTCTGATTCCAAAAACCTATATTCTTTGTAATATTATATTAGTCTGTTCTCATGCTGCTAATAAAGACATACCCAAGACTGGTTAATTTATAAAGGAGAAAGGTTTAATCAACTCACAGTTCCACAGGGCTGGAGAGGCCTCAGGAAACTTACAATCATGGTGGCAAACAGGTCCTTCTTCACATGGTGGCAGGAAGAAAAATAAGTGCCCAGCAAAGAGAGAAGCCCCTTATAAAACCATCAGATCTCGTGAGAACTAACTCATTATCACGAGAACAGGATAGGGAAACCACCCCCATGATTCAATTATCTCCACCTGGTCCCTCCCATGACCCATGGGGATTATGGAAACTACAATTCAAGATAAGATTTAGGTGAGGATACAGTCAAACCTTATCAATATCATTTTTGTTCTACACAAATGACTTACAAATAATTTCTGGAGCTGATCTGAAGATATTAAACTCTTTATGGAACATAGCAATTCTGAACATACTACTGTTTGCCAAGTCAATGAGCATTCTCTAGAAGAATGGAGTGAGCTTACAGTGACTCTTTAGGGACCCTGGTGGGTGGACCTGCACTGACTGTTGAGCAGAATGATTACAAAAGACTGTTCCTGTCACCAAATACTGTTCCAGCTAGAAGAATCCCAAGAGTTGCTGGCCTTTTTTTTTTTTTTTTTTTTTTTTTTTTATTGCTGCATCACTGACCCTTGGCCCTTGGTTACTTTCTTTTAATTGATGAAATTATAAGGGCACCAGCCAGTAAGAAAAATGAAGGTTGGATTTTGTCAGTAAGTAGTTACTAGGAAATCAAACTCATTCTTATAATAGCTAACATTTGCAGAGCATGTGCTATGTGCCATATTCATGAATTATCTTATTTAATGAGATAATAATTGTCTGTGTCAATGATGTCAGTGCTGTTAACTCCGTATTGCATGTGATGCCCATATTAACTTGTTCAAGGCCACACAGTTAATGGTGGTGAAGCTGGGACCTGAATAGGCAGTTTGTTCCAGAGTTCTTTCTCTTAGCCACCATGCTATGATGTCTCTCTGTTATAAGGCTTGTTGTTTGGTAAGTGAGAGTAAGATGTGCTTTCTCTCAGGAGAGATTCTTCTTAACTCATTCTGTTGTGGAAGATGTGATTTGCAAACTGTGCAACACAAATAGGTGATGCACAAGTAGGAGATTCAACATGTTTAAGGGTCCTCCAGGTGAATGGTATCATAGATGTATATTCCCCAAATATCCTGATTTACCCTATGATTCAGCTAATTCCTCAAGTTGGATCAACCTACTGCTTCTAAGTATTATTGTGAGAATGCATTGGTGTCATCTGGGGTTTGTGTTCCATTAAAGAGAGAGGCTTAGAGCCAAACCATCCCTTAGACAAGAGCATGGAGGAGAGGAGGACTTAGGAAGCTTGAAATTAGCTTTGACTTTTAAACTTTTACACTTAACAGCAAAATCAACCAACTAGGAATATTTTCCGGCATCTTCCATGAATTTTCTTCTCTTGGTAATGAAAACAAAGTCACAGGACAGAGAAACAAAGGATTTGGAGGGTGCACAGCAATTAATTTGAGGTTTATTTCATCAAGGAAGAAGTAGTTCAAGTTCAAGTTCAACTCTCAGGAACTTGTGATAAATACATGTTCCCATAAAGAAGGATTTCATTCATAAAATTGCACTCTATCTCCTATTACCATTTCTCTTCATTCATTTATTGACTCAGTAGTTATTCAACCACTGAGCACTTACCACATGCTAGACACTTTTCAGTGTGCTAATTTTTTTGTCATTTCTTTTCTATTCCTTTTTTGTTGTTGTTGTTGTTGTTTTGAGACAAAGTCTTGCGCTGTCACCCAGGCTGGAGTGCAGTGGCACGATCTCGGCTTACTGCAACCTCTGCCTCCCAGGTTCAAGCAATTCTCCTGCCTCAGCCTCCCAAGTAGCTGGGATTACAGGTACACGTCACCATGCCCAGCTGATTTTTGTGTTTTTAGTAGACAGGGTTTCACTATCATGGCCAGGCTGGTCTCAAATTCCCGATCTCAGGTGATCCGCCTGCCTCGGCCTCCCAAAGTGCTGGGATTACAGGTGTGAGACACCACACCCGGCCTTCTTTCTGTCACTTTTATGGCTATGTTGACATTCTACTGGGGATGGAAGACAAGCTGAATGAAGAGTTTGTAGCATCAGAATATGATATTCATTTCTTGATCTCTTTCCTCTCTTCTACTGTTAACCTCCTGCTCAGCTTCCCCAATATGGGTTCACATGCTTGTTTTCTAGCTCTAGGTTCTCTTTCTACACTATTTTGTTTTAATCCAGAATGGTTACTTATAGTGAGTATTTCATTGAGAAATTAGGTTTCGACCACAGAAGTGTTGCTGTGGCTCCTTTATTGAAGAAATATCCTGCTTTTCCAGACATTGCTCTTTCCAGGTTCCACCCCACACTCCACTTTAATGCAAGGCCCAGGGTAACCAGCATTAACAGTTTAAATTGTAGGTTTAAAATTTTTGTAGTCATGTTTTGTTTTCTTTCCTGTTTTCTCTCCTGTTTCCTGATTCGATATCCCCTCTCCTCTTTCCAGAAATTCAGTGCTGGGCTCACTTCTGAACTCATGCGGAAGGAGAAAGGGGAGGTAGGGAAGAGGTTCTGCCATCTGATGTGGCTCCCACCTCCGTTCTCAGCACAGGACAAAAGGGACCGTTCTTGGGTCACAAGATGAAATTCCAAATGGGACTTTGTCCCAGTTTCACCTTCCAGCTTTCTGGCTTCAGCTCTCCCCCTAGCAGTGTGACTGACTGTCCTTCAGACTTGCAGGGGCACAGCCTGCTCTGGGGTGACATCTCCTGTGCTCATTGAACAGTTCATTTCAGTGGAGTGTGTAGAGCAGCAGCCAAATTTGGTTCTAGAGCAAGTACCTGAAAAAGACCTCAGGAAATGTTCTCTTTTTTTCCTTGCTATGCTTTCATGATTCTTCCAGAGCAAATCATTGTCCTTTAAGATAAGGTGAAAGTTGAAACCACATACCTCAGTAGATTCGTTCCTCAAGTGAACATAAAGATTCAGATGACATGCCTCACATAGCTTTTGAGCAGCCACCCTGGAAATATATTTTTATTTAATTGTTAGGTGTTACCTGGAAGATGATTTATGTACTGTGGACACATTTTTAAGCTGAATTAAGTTGGCTCTGGTTTAAAAAACATCTTTTTGTTTGTTTTTTGTTTTGTTATTTTTAATTATACTTTAAGTTCTGGGGTACATGTGCAGAATGTGCAGTTTTGTTACATAGGTATACGTGTGCCATGTGGTTAACTGCACCCATCAACCCGTCGCCTACATTAGGTATTTTTCCTAATGCTCTCCCTCCCTTAGCCCCCCACCCCCCACAGGGTGTGTGACATTCACCCCCCTGTATCCATGTGTTCTCATTGTTCAACTCCCACTTAGAGTGAGAACATGTGGTGTTTGGTTTTCTGTTCTTGTGTTAGTTTGCTGAGAAGGATGGTTTCCAGCTTCATCCATGTCCCTACAAAGGATATGAACTCATCCTTTTTTATGGCTGCATAGTATCATGGTGTATATGTGCCACATTTTCTTAATCCAGTCTATCATTGATGGACATTTGGGTTGGTTCCAAGTCTTTGCTATTGTGAATAGTGCCACAATAAACATACGTGTGCATGTGTCTTTATAGTAGAATGATTTATAATCCTTTGGGTATATACCCAGTAATGGGATTGCTGGGTCAGATGGTATTTCTAGTTCTAGATCCTTGAGGAGTTGCCACACTGTCTTCCACAATGGTTGAATTAATTTATACTCCCACCAACAGTGTAAAAGCTTTCCTATTTCTCCACATCCTCTTCAGCATCTGTTGTTTTCTGACTTTTTACTGATCACCATTCTAACTGGCGTGAGATGGTATCTCATTGTGGTTTTGACTTGCAATTCTCTAGTGGCCAGTGATGATGAGCTTTCTTTCATATGTTTGTTGGCTGCATAAATGTCTTCTTTTGAGAAGTGTCTGTTCATATCCTTCGCCCACTTTTTGATGGGGTTGTTTGTTTTTTTCATGTAAATTTGTTTACGTTCTTTGTAGATTCTGGATATTAGCCCTTTGTCAGATGGATGGATTGCAAAGTTTTCTCCCATTCTGTAGGTTGCCTGTTTACTCTGATGATAGTTTCTTTTGCTGTGCAGAAGCTCTGTAGTTTAATTAGATCCCCTTTGTCAATTTTGGCTTTTGTTGCCATTGCGTTTGGTGAAAAAACATCTTTTATATAATAGAAAAAATTTGGCTGGGCGCAGTGGCTCACGCCTGTAATCCTAGCACTTTGAGAGGCTGAGGCAGATGGATCACTTGATGCCAGGAGGGGACCACCTAATCTCTACTAAAAACACAAAAAAATTAGCTAGGTTTGGTGGCACATGCCTATAATCCCAGCTACTCTGGTGACTGAGACATGAAAATCACTTGAACTAGGGATGCAGGAGGCTGAGGCAGGAGAATTGTTTGAACCCAGGAGGCGGAGGTTGTGGTGAGCTGAGATCGTACCACTGCACTCCAGCCTGGGTGACAGAATGAGATTCTGTCTCAAAAAATAGAAAGTAAAGTAGAACCAAGTCTGTAAATAAATACATGATTATATTTTCTAGTCAAACCTATATATATATATCTTTTTTTTTAATCTCAGGCAATTTTAATGAAGAAGAAAGGAGCAACTAGAAACTCTCAGCCCCCATCTCTAGGGCTCGGCCTATGACTTTAGCTTCTCCAGCTGTCCCCTCAGTATGGCTGTTCTGAGCCTTCCTTTCCCCACCATTCAAGGTGGTCTGATGTTCATTTACCAGCTATCGAGTCCTCTCTCTTCACTGAGCATCATAGGAGAACTCTCCAGGTCACCATGAGCCCTCTGGGGGCTCTCAGGCCTCACCCCAGAGCCCCTCTGCACTGAGCACCCCAGTCTTTTCTCTGATGGTTCTGCTCTTCCTGCAGGAACTTCGCACTTGGGAGGAGGAGCTGACACGGGCTGCGCTGCAGCAGAAGAACCAGGAGGAACTGCTGCGGCGTCGCGAGCAGGAGCTGGCCGAGCGGGAGATTGACATCCTGGAACGGGAGCTCAACATCATCATCCACCAGCTGTGCCAGGAGAAGCCCCGGGTGAAGAAACGCAAGGGCAAGTTCAGGAAGAGCCGGCTGAAGCTCAAGGACGGCAACCGCATCAGCCTCCCTTCCGGTCAGTGGCCTGGGGCCGGCTGGGAAGTGGCAGCAGGGCAAGGAGCTGGTGTGGCAGAGGGTTTATGGGAGCCGGGGACTGAGCTTGGAAACATGACACCCTGGGGCTCAAACTCCAGCCTGTTTGAAATGGGCCATTCTGTTCAGTGGAAAGATTGGCATGCTGAAAATCTACCCGACTCCAGGGAAATTGTTGCATGTGAGTGAACGCAGAATATGAAGTAAGGACAACCTGGCAAGGTCCAGGCTGCTAGAAGCCTGGTGGCTCACAGGGGCACATCTCACTTTAGGCAAACCTGGAGAGGGAAGCATGAAGTTGGGGGAAAACATTCCAGGGTGTGCGTGTGTGAGGCATGAGAAGTTTTGGCTCTGCAAAATAACTTGTTTCAAGGTTTCTTTTTTTTTGTTTTTTGAGACAGAGTTTTGCTTTTGTTGCCCAGGTTGGAGTGCAATGGTGTGATCTCGGCTCACTGCAACCTCCACCTCCCGGTTCAAGCGATTCTCCTGCGCCAGGCTCCTGAGTAGCTGGGATTACAGGCGCGTGCCACCACACCCGGCTGATTTTTGTATTTCACCATGTTGGCCAGGCTGGTCTCGAACTCCTGACCTCAAGTGATCCACCCACCTTGGCCTCCTAAAGTGCTAGGATTACAGGTGTGAGCCACCACACCTGGCTGAGGTTTCTTTAATTAGTCCTGAGTACAGTTGAGTTTAGGTTTAATGTATGGGAAGTTACCTGATAAGATTTACATGTGACCTTTCAGACAGACACATCAGTTGAATAGAGGTGCATCTGTTGTACTTCAGCCTTGGGGAAAATATAAAGAAATGTGAAACTATGAGTTAGAATCTTTGTGGTGTATAATATATCCATGGAGGGAGCTGAATGCTAAAATGTGTGTTGATGTAGATAAAGGTATTCACTGTGTTCTAAGTCTATAAGGCCCTAGAAAGCAGGCTTATTAGAAGCGTAAGGAACAGGCTGGGCGCAATGGCTCACGCCTATAATCCCAGCACTTTGGGAGACTGAGGCTGGTTGATCACCTAAGGTCGGGAGTTTGAGACCAGCCTGACTAACATGGAGATACCCTGTCTCTACTAAAAATATAAAATTACCCAGGCATGGTGGTGCATGCCTGTAATCCCAGCTACTCAGGAGGCTGAGGCAGGAGAATTGCTTGAACCCAGGAGGCGGAGGTTGTGGTGAGCTGAGATTGTACCCTTGCATTCCAACCTGGGCAACAAGAGTGAAACTCCATCTCAAAAAAAAAGTGTAAGGAACAAAGAAAGAATGGTCTAATAGGGGTAGGAGTAGATGATGTTAAGCACTAGAATGGTGGCTTGATTAAGTACAGATAAGGGAACTCATTCCATGCAGTTGAGTGAATACGTTCATCAGCCATGTTTCCTTGCTGCACATTTGTTTTTCCTTTTCAGACAGCATGGAGTCTTTAAGCACCCCTTGAGCATCTAGCATGTGCCAGCATATTGCTGCATGCTGGGATGCAGATAGAAAAGCTGTAGTTCCCACCTGCAGGGAGATCACAGTCTAATGGGGAGACATAGGTGCAAGCAAGCGGCTGTTTATTATACCTCTTTGATAGATGAGGAGACTGAAACTGAGAAATTTAGTGCTGTAAGTTTTATATTCTTTATGCTGTACTGTAACTTCCTTTGGAATGTGTCCACATTGGAGCCATTTGCTCCATCTCCCTCACTGCCCTAGGTTCCCACAAGGGCTAGTCGTTGATATCCTGCTCTGCCTGCAGTTAGTGAGAAGAATCAGTGTCCCTGCTTTGGTCCCTGAGAAAAAAGGACCAAATCTGTCTGATAATAGATTATGTGAAACCAGTAATTTTAAGTTAAATTTCCTAGAATAATCAACAACATCTCATGAGCTAAACAGCTATTCTTTTTTTTTTTTTTTTTTTTTTTTTTTTTCTGAGACGAGTCTCGCTCTGTTGCCTGGGCTGGAGTGCAGTGGCTGGATCTCAGCTCACTGCAAGCTCCGCCTCCCGGGTTTATGCCATTCTCCTGCCTCAGCCTCCCGAGTAGCTGGGATTACAGGCGCCCGCCACCTCACCCGGCTAGTTTTTTGTATTTTTTTAGTAGAGACGGGGTTTCACCGTGTTAGCCAGGATGGTCTCGATCTCCTGACCTTGTGATCCGCTCGTCTTGGCCTCCCAAAATGCTGGGATTACAGGCTTGAGCCACCGCGCCCGGCCCTAAACAGCTATTCTTAATACATAATTGCTCAAACTATATTCATTATATAGACAACTTTATGAAGCTCACTAATGAAGTTCACTTGCACAGTGAATTTTCCATCTTTTTATACGTTCATCTCCCCATGTCCTTTGGGAAAAAGAGATGATTCTAAAAGAGAACATTTCCCAGGTGAACAAAGAGCTTTTCAGGAAACTGGGGCCTGTCCCTTGAGGATGCTGAGAAATGTCAGATTTCTTATATGAATTTGATTATGGGAAATGTTAATGCATACATGTGTTTGTCTTTCCCCAAGCAGATTTCCAGCACAAGTTCACGGTGCAGGCCTCCCCCACCATGGATAAAAGGAAGAGTCTTATCAACAGCCGCTCAAGTCCTCCTGCAAGCCCCACCATCATTCCTCGTCTTCGAGCCATCCAGTGTGAGACTGTTTCCCAAATTAGCTGGGGCCAGAACACATCAGGGGCACCTGTCCCCTGCTCTGTCCAGCCACCGACTGGTCCAGGCTTGCTCCATCCATAACTTCTGCCACCTCTCCTCGACAATGTGTATATACATGCACATATGTACGCAAACCCTTAGCCCTCTCCCTTGTCTCTCTCCATTAACTTTACTACTGCCCCCTCTACCTTTTAGTCACATATCAGCAAAGGGGTTCGTGGGTACTAATGGGATCTTTAGTGGTTTGCAAAGCAATTTGGAAACTGGTGTGTGACGTAGATACAGGTTACTACCTGGCCTGAGAACCTCGCACACTCTTTGACATATTTGGGGCATTGTTGTTTTTCTTTCGTCCACGCGTCCCAAGGAAGGGTTTTTTTTCAAAGTATAGGTCCTAAGGAAACTTCCCATATACTTTATAATAAGCCAAATCTGGACCAGTTTTAGCTGCAGTATTTGCTTAAAAAAATATACTCACACATACATATAAGTGTGTGTGTGAATATACACCTATATGTGAATGAATTAGTTTTTCTGATTTAAAGACAGAGAGATTTTATTTAAAAATCCAAGATTTCGGCCGGGCATGGTGACTCATGCCTGTAATCCCAGCTTTGGGAAGCTGAGGCAGGCAGATCATGAGGTCAGGAGATCGAGACCATCCTGACCAACATGCTGAAACCCCACCTCTACTAAAAATACAAAAAAAAACATAGCTGGGTGTGGTGGCACCCGCCTATAGTCCCAGCTACTCGGGAGGCTGAGGCAGGAGAATCGCTTGAACCTGGTAGGCAGAGGTTGCAAGTGAGCCAAGATTGCACCACTGCATTCCAGCATGGGTGACAGAGTGAGACTCTGTCTCAAAAAGAAAGATTTCTAGCTTGAAAAATGAAATGAAATCAGTGGGTTTCTTTTTTCATGTGGCCGCAGTTGGCTGGCACTAATAGCAGCTTCCATACACTCCATATTTTGCCTCAGCCGCTTCAACTCCTTGTTTTTTGGTAACTAGTTCACTTCGCTCATTTATGATATAAACACAATCCCTGGGGCATTTGGGTCTCAACCCTTGCTCCGAGGTATTCATGTCAGAAAAATATTCCTCCTCTCTTACCTGTCTTTCTCTAGGCCTGTTCCTTCCCCCTCTCCTACTCCTGACTTCCTTTTCCATAACCTTGAACTCCTCATTTTCTTCCTTCCCAGCCTTTTCTTTCCAAGATTTCTGCATTTCCATGCCTTCCTTGCCCCTTGTCTTTTTTCCCCCCTCGCCTGCCTCCTTATTTGCTCACTACCCAATCCCACCCAACAAAACAAGTTAAGTCAGATCTGTTTGGAACTCTGTTGTCTGGCTGGCCTGAGCTCTGGCTTTACATTGAATTTGTGAAAATTGAAGAAGTGTTTCCATGTTCAGTACTTTGAGAGAGCTAAATGATTGGTGGCTGAGAACTCCATTACTTTCCTGGAAGGGTCCACTTGGGCACAGAGTTTTTGATAAGGTCTAACTTCCTTGCAGCTCCAAATGTGTGTGTGTGTGTCTGGTGGTATAGAGGCTAGTTTGGGGGAGCCCTGTCTGTCCATGTTCTAGATCCTGTCCAACCCTTGTTGTTCACAGTGACACCAGGTGAAAGCAGCAAAACCTGGGGCAGGAGCTCAGTTGTCCCAAAGGAGGAAGGGGAGGAGGAGGAGAAGAGGGCCCCAAAGAAGAAGGGGCGGACGTGGGGGCCAGGGACGCTTGGTCAGAAGGAGTTTGCCTCGGGAGATGAAGGGTAAGTGCCAGATGACATGAAATTCTTTCTCACTTGAAGATGGATGCACCATTTAAACATGGGATATGAAATACCTTTTTTTCTCTGTCGTGTGTTTGATTGCTTTCTGAGAAATTGCAAGCTTCTTGATCTTTACAACAGTTTTTCGACCTCCGTGTTCCTGGAACCTCCTAGGACAGACATGGAAAACTTTTTCCATAAAGAGCCAGATAATATATATTTTAGGCCCTGTGATTCCTATGACTCTTGAGCTCCACTGTTGGAACACAGAAGCTGCCAGAGACCATGGACAACATGTAAATGAGCAAACGTGACTGTGTTCCAGTAAAACCTTATAAAAGCAAGTGGCCGGCAGGGTTTAACCCACCAGTTATAGTTTGCCAACCCCTGAAGGCATTCTACTCAGAGTAGCAAGTAGCCCAAGCATTAACCAAATGTAAAAAGATCTTCCAGACTGTTCTGCTTATACCTGGCTCTTCGTCCTTAAAGCATTCATGCAGAGGAAAGAGAAGAAAGAGCAGAGGTTAACAGGACTCTCTTGCCTAGAGGTTCATCCTGAAGCAGGGGCAGGCAGAATAACCCAGCCCTGGTAGTGCAGTTTTATACAACTCCAGGGCCACTAGAACTTCTTTCAGGTCTCACCCCATAGCCATGCTGCCATGTATGATGGCCTCCTCTGGCAGGGCACAAGGGGGCTGAGAGCCTTGAGTGTGCTTGTATTCTCACTCATGGGCTTGAGGCCTGGGGGTCAAATTTTCCCCTGAGCCTAGGTTCTTCCCAGGCCAGGCACTCATAGTGTAGTAGTGAAGATCTTTGACTTTGGCACCAAACTGCCTGGGCACGAACCCTGGCACCACCATACCTAGCTGTGTAACCTTATGTTTTCTCATTTATAAGTGGGATCAGGCTTACAAGTGCCCTGAACCTGCAAATGGCCTTGGTAATCCTTTAAATACTAAGATTCCATGTCTAAAATCTATGATTTTCCGATGTCAGATCTGAGCTGAAGGTAAAAATCAGTTTGATTCATAAAGGATTGACTCTCTGAAGCTAGGCTTTGGAAATCACTAGATACCTTTGAGCAGAAAGTTTAGATATATAGGGCAAACTACCTCAGCTAGGTAAGAATCCAGCAATGGAATCCTTGGGGGAGCAGATTCTTCTACTAAGTTTTGTAGGGGCGAGAGCTCTCCAGTTTGTCCTTTGAGCTATCGGCTAGAGTAGGGTTGAACTGGGTCTGAGAAACTCAGTCACCCTGAGTCTCTTGATATTTCTTGCCATTAATGTGATTCCAGATAGAGTTTACCAGACTGGCTATGGATTTTAATAATTCCTATGGTTCTGCATCATTTAAAGAATTTTTTTTTGGTCTTAGTAGTAAATTAACTTTATTTCACATTGCAAAATATTAACTTTGGAATTTTCTTCTTCCTCACAAACTTTTGAAGGAATTAAAAAATACATGACTTAATTTTTTCATGATTCTCAGTTCCTTTTGAAGGAATAAAAGTATATTCTATCCAGGCTTGAGTGAAGACCTCTTTAATGTCAGAAATTTTGAGAACTTCTATGTGATAATATTTCTGGTTTTAGTACCTTTTAACTAAAGAAAACGTGATGAACAAAAGCCATTTTGAATTCAGTAATGTTAAGTGAGTTTTGCATCCTCATCCTTTTAAAAAATAATACGTATTTGTCCAAAACGTGCATACCTGTCTGTAGATTGCTTGGGTATCTATGGGTTCACAGGGACCCTGCAACTGTGCTGCAGGTGCCCAGGGATCTTCGTCCTGGGCCTGTGGTGGCTTAAACAGGATCATCTTGTTAAGATTCTTTCATGGTGTGGGCCTTGCGGCTGCACAGTAGGAAGACAGCTGGCGACATAGTGTGAGTCCGTCTTTGATGTGGGAGAGGCTGAGCTGGATGTGCCCTCCATTGCCTGCTACTGATTCTCTTTATTCATTGAAGATCCCCTCAGAGACGTGAGAAAGCTAATGGTTTAAGTACCCCGTCAGAATCTCCACATTTCCACTTGGGGTGAGTCTTATCTTCACCCTTTCACCAACTGTCCTGGTAACAATGTCCCTTCCATTTCCTTGTTCTCACAGCATACCCCATAGAATCAAGCCTCATTATTGCCAGGGCTGAACTGACTTTTTTGTTTTTGTTTTAAGCAGTACCATTGTGCACCTTGGGAAAATTCCTGTGTTGATCTAATTTTACCATATTCTTCACTCCACCGACCACTCCAATTAGGATACTCCTGCTTGGTTTTAGAGAGGCTTAGATATGTGGCTATTTGTCCTTTGGTCTTCAGCACTGGTTTTGACTTTACTAGTCTGGATTTTCCTGGATCCAGAGCTGGAAGTAATGTTACGAGAGTCTCAGTTGGAAGCCCCAGGCTGTGGGTTTGGCAGCAGGCTTATCTCTGTCTCAGCAGGTATTTTGGTTGAAACCAGTGGTGGCTGGGATGTACTTTAATTTGCTGGTATTTCTGATAGCACTTGAAACAGAATTCTGAACAGGGAAAAAGTTGATCTTCTGTCTCTCTCAAGATGGCTGGGACTTTGGGGAAAGTGGTCTTTAGTTTAATGATTCTTTCTAGCCTTAAACAAAAAAAAAAAAAAAAAAGAGCAACTCTGGTCATAATCCTGATATTTCCAGGGCAACCATATCCCACAGATTCCTCAGTCCTCCCTTTTACTGTGCTCTAGGGAAAAGACCAGTGCTTCTAGGCCTCTGGTTCCCCCCTCCTACAAAGTGGTTGGCGGGGTGCCCAGGCTATATCCTCGGAGAGTTTCTGGCTTTCCATATGAGCTGATTATAGGGATTTGAAAGCGAGCCCCTGTCCTTCTGTCTCTCCACCCCCAGACAAACCGAGGGCTCTGCTTCAGCACTGTGCACTACCCACATAGGTCTGTCCCACAGTGCACTGGGTTGGTGTAGCTTTGTTGGTTGATCTTTCCTTTTGAAAAGGGGATGGCTTTGAAAATTGCCTAAGCATGCCATAAAGCTTGGAAAGAGCCTGAGAAACGCTGTGTGTGGAGTAGCCTGATCCACCTCTGCTAGCTCGGCCGCTCAGTGCTTGCCTGGCTTTGCAGGTCTTTGCATCATAATAACTGTAATGCCATGAATGTGTTGTGTCCAGTGTCTGCTTTGAGTGCTTCTCTCTTAAGATGGGCTCAGGCAAGCCCCCTGCCAGCAGGGCCACCCTTATTCTTTCTGTCTGCTTGCCAGCCTGCCCACTAGTTCTTTCTACAGTTCCACAGCAGCATGTGAGGGGGGTGGGTCATGTCATTGCCCTTTTCTTCCCTGGAGCATGTGCATTTCTGTTTGTGAAGCAGGTGGGCTTGGTAAGGGTCATTGCCTGTATGTACTCCAAGGCTCTTGGGTAGAATGAAGCAGGCAGGGAGAGACGTTTCCATAGCCCCATGGAGCTGAGGGTCGAGTAAGGAAGGTAACCAGTTCTGACAGTTTCCTCTTTTCGTCTGATTCAGCCTCAAGTCCCTGGTAGATGGATATAAGCAGTGGTCGTCCAGTGCCCCCAACCTGGTGAAGGGCCCGAGGAGTAGCCCGGCCCTGCCAGGGTTCACCAGCCTTATGGAGATGGGTAAGCATAGCTCCTGTCTTGGCTCTCTCCCTGCTCCCTTGGGGCATTCTTGCCCAAGCTTCTAGGACTGTTTAAGGACCCCTGTCACTGCTTCATGGAGGCCGTCTCCCCTTCTACTCAACTCCTGCCCCCCACCCTATCCCTTCTTAGTTTGCTCCGCTCCCATTTCATTGAGTCTCCCCAAATTATCATTTCCTCCTGCTGCTGCCGTGGAGCCTGCCCTTGAAATTCTATCCCAAGGGACCAGTCATAGTCTTCTTAGGGCAGTGCAGATGGGTGAGGCATTATATCATTCATTGACCTTATCTGGATCTAGTTCCCCAGTGTGGCGAGTCCACAAAGTGGGGGATGGCAGTAAGGACACTGTAGCCTTCCTCCCAGGAAGCTTTTCCCGTGTTGCCCTGTGATGACTGAATGGGGAGGTGCTTCTCCATGCTGCCTCTCAGATGATGCTGTCTGTAGAGTTCCATGGTCATAATACATCAGCCAACAGAGTAGACTGGCTGTCCTGCACTAGGGATTCCAGGGTCATCATACATCAGTCAGCAGAGTCGACTGGGTGTCCTACACTAGGGATTCCAATCCTTTGCGGGAGACTGGTCCTAAGACAAGTTGCTAGGCCATTGTCCTAGAAATCTAGAGGCCCTTTTAATTTTAAGGTACAAAAACATTGGGAATGTTTTTGTTCTAGAATGTTCAGTGTTCTAGAAACTCATACTGCACTTTGTGTTAAGGGGCCGTTATTAGTCAGGGTTTTCCAGAGGGAGAGAACCAATAGGAACCAAAAGGAAGTTTATTAGGGAGAATTGGCTCACACAATTACAAAGGCAAAGCCCCATGATAGGCCGTCTGCAAGCTGGAGAATGAGAAAAGCCTGTAGTGTGGCTCCCAGGGAAGACAGTAGAGTGGCTCAGTCCCAGTTTGAAAGCCTTAACACCAGGGAAACCAGCAGTGCAGCCCCCAGTCTGAGGCCTGAGAGCCCCCAAAAGGCCTCTGTTATACGTCTGAGAGTCCAAAGGATGAAGAACCTGGACTCTGATTTCCAAGGGCAAGAGGAGAAAACGTGTCCCTGTCCGGAAGGGAGAAACAGAGAGAGCAAGCTAAGCAAGCTGAGCATCCCCCTTTTTCTGCCTGCTTTGTTCTAGCCTTGCTGGCAGCCAGTTGGGTGGTGCCCACCGACATTGAAGGTGGGTCTTCCTCTCCCTGCCCCTTGACTCCCATCTCAGTCTCCCCTGGAAACAGCCTCACAGACACCCCCAGCAACTGTGCTTCACCAGCCATGCAAGCATCCCTCAGTCCAGTCAAGTGGATACCCAAGTCACCATCACAGGTCCCTTATGAAAGAAATGGCAAATTAGCGGATCTTTTCTTCTGCTATAAGGAAATGGGCTCTGGAATAGAGAGTGGTTTCCCTGTGTTGGGGGTTGGATAAAGCCCCCTTGGTTCAGTGTTCAATTTCATGTCCTGGTCATCATACCATTTAACCTTTGTGTCCCTGAGACTGGGACAGGAGGCCTGGGTTTAGGGGAAAGGGCCAGATTCTTATTCCTGTCACCTCACTTCCATTTCCTTTTTCTCTTCTGCTCTTGTCATCTTCACAGAGGATGAGGACAGTGAAGGCCCAGGGAGTGGAGAGAGTCGCCTACAGCATTCACCCAGCCAGTCCTACCTCTGTATCCCATTCCCTCGTGGAGAGGATGGGGATGGCCCCTCCAGTGATGGAATCCATGAGGAGCCCACCCCAGTCAACTCGGCCACCAGTACCCCTCAGCTGACACCAACCAACAGCCTCAAGCGGGGCAGTGCTCACCACCGCCGCTGCGAGGTGGCTCTACTCGGCTGTGGGGCTGTTCTGGCAGCCACAGGCCTAGGGTTTGACTTGCTGGAAGCTGGCAAGTGCCAGTTGCTTCCCCTGGAGGAGCCTGAGCCACCAGCTCGGGAGGAGAAGAAAAGACGGGAGGGTCTTTTTCAGAGGTCCAGCCGTCCTCGTCGGAGCACCAGCCCCCCATCCCGAAAGCTCTTCAAGAAGGAAGAGCCCATGCTATTGCTAGGAGACCCCTCTGCCTCCCTGACACTGCTCTCCCTCTCCTCCATCTCCGAGTGCAACTCCACACGCTCCCTGCTGCGCTCTGACAGTGATGAAATTGTCGTGTACGAGATGCCAGTCAGCCCAGTTGAGGCCCCTCCCCTGACCCCTTGTACCCACAACCCCCTGGTCAATGTCCGAGTGGAGCGCTTCAAACGAGATCCTAATCAATCTCTGACTCCCACCCACGTCACCCTCACCGCCCCCTCGCAGCCCAGCAGTCACCGGCGGACTCCTTCTGATGGGGCCCTTAAGCCAGAGACTCTCCTAGCCAGCAGGAGCCCCTCCAGCAATGGGTTGAGCCCCAGTCCTGGAGCAGGTGAGTCTTCCTCCTCTTTTCTCTTTCCTTTCTTTGTGCCTCCTCAGGGAGTGAAGATGTTTGCAGACCTCATTTTCTCTTTCCACTTCTGGACTTGCATGAATATCATTCCTCCTCTTAGCCAATCAAGAAATACAGATTTGGTATCAGGGAGGCAGCCAGGGCTGGCTGACTTCTGTCTGACCTGTGCCTCAGGGGTCTTCCCTGAGGATTGAAAGAAGACAGGCAGGTTCTAGGAAGAATCAGAAGACCTGGGACTCCTTTGGAATGTCCAGGCCCTGAGTCTTAGGGTAGTTTTCGGGGCACAGGAAGGGAAGGAGTCTAGCTTCTAGTTATTCCCTGAGGAGGATGATGCATTTTCCAGGAAGGAATCTTGCACTGCACGTGGAAGGGGTATTTTCTGCCACATAGCTGGGATTTTGCCTCTCATTATAGCATTAGTTCACACGCACTCAGAAGGCAGGCTTCCACCCATTCATCACACCCTTCGTCACTCACCCCTGACTCATACTTGCCTCCTCAGGCATGGAGATGAGTCCAGGTAAACTGCTATCCCTGTGCATATGACTGCCCTCAACACCTGACACACCTGGGGGCACACACTCTTTCCTGTCCCGTCTCATTCCTGTCACCATCTCTTGCTCCCTGGAAGACCTAAGTCTGACTTGGAAACAGCCTCTAATCCAATAGGGAAAGGGGGGATGGTAATACCCTTTCAATGAGATTTAAGTGTCAACAACAATTGTATTTAAATGTTTGATTTGACCTGCCGTCCCGTTTTTTGTTATACTCAGATATGTGACCTATTTGGGAACAGAAACCCTACATTACTCACCTTTGGACTTCTGATACCTAGCTCTGTTCCTGTCACATGTTTATTACATGAATGAACAGCAAATGAACAGACATGCCCTTAAGTCAGGAGGCAGCAAGCTTTTTTGGTGAAGGGCCAGATAGTAAATATTTTAGGCTTTGTAGGCCGTGCAGTTTCTGTTGTAACTACTCAACTACGCCGCCGTAGTGGGAAAGCAGACACTAGATGTGGCTGTTTCAATAAAATTTTATCGTATTCCTTTTTTTCTTTTTTTGAGACAGAGTCTCACTCTGTCACCCGGGCTGGAGTGTAGTGGTGTAATTATAGCTCACTGAAGCCTCCTGGGTTCAAGTGATCCTCTTGCCTCAGCTTCCCAAGTAGCTGGGACTACAGGCATGGCTAATTTCACAAAAAAATTTTGTAGAGATGGGGTTTCATCATGTTGCCCAGCCTGGTCTTGAACTCCTGGGGTTAAGTGATCCTCCTGCCTTGTCCTCCCAAAGTGCTGGGATTATAGGCATGAGCCACTGCACTCCACCTAAAACCTTGTTTATAAACACAGGTGGCTAGCTTGTGTGTCATTTGCCAACATCTGCCTCAAGTTATTTCATTACAGATATGACCCCCATATGTCCTATTATTCTTACCAGATACAAGGATCATGGCCTTCTAGTTCACTACTGTATCCCCGGTGCCTCCCAGTAGGTGCTCCACAAACGTTTGGTGATTCATGTTGTCCTGAGTGCATAGGGATATGGTAGTGTTGTGGGGGAGTAGTGGATATCTAACCCCGAAATATGGCACATCATCTGATGCTTCTCCCTTTGTCTTTTGACCAGGAATGTTGAAAACCCCAGTCCCAGCCGAGACCCAGGTGAATTCCCCCGTCTCCCTGACCCCAATGTGGTCTTCCCCCCAACCCCAAGGCGCTGGAACACTCAGCAGGACTCTACCTTGGAGAGACCCAAGACCCTGGAGTTTCTGCCTCGGCCGCGTCCTTCTGCCAACCGGCAACGACTGGACCCTTGGTGGTTTGTGTCCCCCAGCCATGCCCGCAGCACCTCCCCAGCCAACAGCTCTAGCACAGAGACGCCCAGCACCTGGACTCCGCTTTTGCCTAGCCAGTAGCAGCACTGTAGAGGAGGCGGGCCTTGGGCTCCAGCCCTGCTCCCGTTCCAGACAGGGCCACTGCCCCCCACCGAGCGGACGCTCCTGGACCTGGATGCAGAGGGGCAGAGTCAGGACAGCACCGTGCCGCTGTGCAGAGCGGAACTGAACACGCACAGGCCTGCCCCTTATGAGATCCAGCAGGAGTTCTGGTCTTAGCATGAAAAGGATTGGGGCGGTCAAGGGGGACAGCTGGCGGAGATGAGGGGAGCTGGCGGGCACAACCCTTTCTCAGGGTTGGACCCCCTGAGATCCAGCCCTACTTCTTGCACTGACAATGCACTTTGAAGATGGAAGGGATGGAAACAGGGCCACTTCAGAGGGTCTCCTGCCCTGCAGGGCCTTTCTACCCATGTCCACTGGAAGGGCTGTGGCCACTAGCTCTGGCTGTATAGGGGAGGGAGGGGTGCATGCATGTCCCCCACCCTCCACAGTCTTCCTTGCCTTTACAGTGACCCTGCAGAGTCACTCAGCCAAATCTGTCTGCTGCTCCCTCTCCTCAGCCAATTGGGTGTGCGCAGAGCTGTCCTGGGGTCCCTTTGTCAGCCCCGAGTTCAGCTTCTGAAACACCAGTATTGGATATTCTGTGATTGATTTTGCTCCTCCTCCACTGTACCCCAACACCCAGGAATGGGAATCTGGCTTGGTTCGAGATAGGAGCTTTTCTGTGTCCTAAGCCCTTTCATGCTAGCAGGAAGACCGAAAGCAAGGTGGCCCAGCGTGGGGTCATAGGGCTTGATAGACCTGGCACTACCTATCTGCACTTCCAGGTGCCCCACCTATTTGTTTGAGCCCACAGGTGGAAAGGGGAACTGCCTCAGTGAGAACAGGGGAACGGGGGTGTTAGGAAAAATATAGTAAAGTTGCAGTGAAGAGGTTCATGAAGTATGTCCTTGTTCTTTTTGGAAACTCTCGGCAAAGGGCAAACCAGCAACTGTTGAGGGTACCCATCTAGCTACTTGGGGTCAGGACCTCATCAGACCAGGTTCGGATACAATCATATGCTCATCCCAGGAATAGTTTCCTGGGGGACTCACTCACTGGTGCCAGTTCTAAGTCAGAAACAAAATTCCACTATCTGTTCCTTTTGTTGTCTGAACTTTATGTGTTACTCCCTTCGTTTGGTCTTCACTCTAATCCCTGGTTGTGGGCTTTCAGTTATGTTTAGTTAGTAGATATCACTGCAATGCCCTAGAACAGCATGTGAAGCAGAATACCATATGGCCACCTAAACCCTGGGACTTGGGAATTCACTCTCAACTGGGCCATCCATGTTGTGATGCCCTTGAAGTAAAATGGAGCCAGCAGGAGTACCTTCTGTAAATGCATGTGGCAAAGTGCTATTTATAGGGTGCCCAGGGAGCCCCTGATGTACAATAACCTTTAGGTTCCCCATACTGGAAACTGACCAAGACCTGTGCACAGGTAGCCCCTCATGCTGGGCTCTGGACCATGAGCGAAGTAGGAAGGATAGCAGAGGCCAACCCTGACCTTTCTGGAAGTTATTTCCTTAACTTGAATATTGAGCTTCCTCTAAAGCTTTCTCATGTATGTCTTCTCCATGCCACTACTCTGCGGCCTCCTGTGTTATGTGTGAACAGTTGTCTTTATGTGGGAATGATGACTTGATTGGGAGTAGAGTCTCGAGGTCATTCCCCTCTTCCCTCGAGACTCTCTGAATGCTGCTCCACTGTCTTTTGTCTTGGAGGTCACTCAGCAGGTTCCTTGCATTTGCTGCCTGGATGTGCAGCTGGCAACAGTGATGAGTTGGTCACTGCTCTTTCTCTATAACTAGGATAGATGTCCTGCCTTGGTGATCACTAAAGGGGTGACCTTGGTTTTCAAATTGTTCCTTGCTTTATGAGCCCATTAGCACTGTGGTTCAAGGGGCCCACCAAGTCTTGGACAGGAAGGCGCTACTGGTTTTATTGCCCAAGATTTTGTTATTGTTTCTCTTCTGTGTCCTCCTCTTTGTTCAGTGAAGCCAGTATGTAAGATACTGTTTTTGTCCCTATTCCCCTACTCCTGGGCTAGGAGGAAAAAATGTGAATCTTACCAGCAGTTCCAGGCAACCAAATGATTGTTCTTCATTCTTGATGGGGAGAAGTACATACAAAGTCTGTTCTGACCGGGCGCAGTGGCTCACGCCTGTAATCCCAGCACTTTGGGAGGCAGAGGCGGGTGGATCACCTGAGGTCAGGAGTTCGAGACCAGTCTGATCAACATGGAGATACCCCATCTCTACTAAAAATACAAAAAAAATTACCCAAGCATGGTGGTACATGCCTGTAATCCCAGCTACTCGGTAGGCTGAGGCAGGAGAATCGCTTGAACCTGGGAGGCGGAGGTTGCAGTGAGCCAAGATCGCGCCATTGCACTCCAGCCTGGGCAACAAGAGCGAAACTCCATCTCAAAAAAAAAGTCTGTTCTGTGCCTTCCTTCCCCCAGGCCCTCCATTATCTCAGGCTAAGCCATGAACACATCTGTATATCCTTGGCTTCACTAAATGGCACTCTTATGGCCCTCCAGACCATGCTGCCTGTACACAATGCTCTGTGGTATGAGGCAGAGATTTTTCCTTTGCTCATTTTTAACTTTTGCCATTGTGTTAGGTTGCAGCCATCTTTCTAGATGTAGTGTATGATGTAGTGTAGACTGAATGATGGTCACCTGCCATTGAGTGACAGGTTGAATACCATCCTTACTTGTCTACTGTGGGGAAAGATAAAGGAAGGCTGGGTCTTTGCTGAGGAAATAATTGTACCTGAAAGAAGCCAAAAGCAGGGTTATCTAAAGGTGCTACTGTGAGCATCCATGAAGAAGGAACAGTTACCATCTCTCAACTCCTACACACCTGGTCTCTGATGGGCCCTGACTGCTGCACTCTCTCTGTGGGTCAAGGCTGGAGATGGGCTAAGGATCTGTATTGTAGTAGCAGGTCTCAGTGGCTTTCTCTTCACTGGAGTTCCCTTGTTCTGTGGTCCTGGTCAGGAGCACGCCCTGAAGCTGTGAATGAAGCCACTTGAGTGGCCGTAGCCGGCCCCCTTTTCCCCTGCCTTCCCTTTGCACAAAGACACATTCCTTCTGCTCCTGGCAGGTGCTCAACTTCATGGAAGATGATAGTAGGAACAGTTATTGTTCTCTGCCCCTGCTTCTTGGGTTCTTCAGCTCCTTCCGCTGATTCGGATTATCCCTTGTTGACCCCCTTGGGAATCCAGACTGCTGCCAGGAGGCTGAGTAGATACCTCAGTTATCTGTATGTTGTTTCTGAGAGGCTTTGGTGGATCTTCTTCACTTGGCATCCTGTGGCATCCCTAGGGTCTGGTGGTAACAGTAATAGCCACAATGATACCTTACATTTGGACAACTCAGAATAGTGCTAACTTTTCCTCCTGACCTTTGGGAAATGACATCATTTTCCTTGTACATTTGATACACTTGCTAGTAGAGAAGGGGAAATGCTTAAAGATGAAAATTCAAATGAAGAGAAATGAAAAAGTGGCTTGGACTAATTGCTGAGTGATGCCACCGGGCTCAGAACTGAACAGGTTGGCTACATTCATCATTCTGCTTTTGCTGTATGGCCATAGGCTTGTCTCTTTAGCCCCTCTTAGATTTCCTTCCTTTAAAAGCAATCATCACATGCTTTCCTCTCAAGGGGGTTGGGTGTATGTATCAGAAGGTCAGTGAAGCGCCGTAGCTCCTTGCCAGCTCCTTCATCTCTACAGGATGAATTGCTGAAGTTGAGAGTGTGGCTCTCATCACCTTTGCCTTGAGGCAACTTGCCTTTTCTTTCGTCCTCTGGCTTCTGGAAGAGGAGTGATTTGGAGGTGGCTGAGCATGACTAATGGGAGCCCCCGTCAGGCCCATGCCCTTCTGCCGCATGTATGTAGCACCTGGTATTGACAAGCATTCTTTCCTAATTCCCCCACTTAACTTGTCGGACGCTGTCTGCCAATGTCATCCTCACCATTTGTGTCTTACAGAGAAGGAAATGGGAGAGGGAGGTTGGTAGCAACATCAGAGTGACAGTTGGTTGTCTCTCATTTCTTGGGGTCATCAGTCTGATTTGTTTAGAGGCTGGAATCATCCCAGTTCCTGGAATAATCTTTGGAAAAGGGTCCCCTTACCCTTGGGATATGTGTCATCGTCACTAAGCCCCCTTTCCCTCAGGTTACTGTTGCTCAGGGACACAATGAGATACCCCTAGGACATCTAGACCTGACTTTTCATGAACTCTTTTGCCTCTGTGGTCCTCTCATTATAGTCCTCCCTCTCTCCTTCTGTTGTGTGAAGGAGACACCTCCTGAGCAATCCTAACTCATCCAGCTCACTTTTAACAAAGCAAAGAGCAGAGGACACTGAAGACTGGATGGCTGTGAATGGCACACCTTGGGGTTGAAACCATGTTGGCAGGAACCTGGTGATCAAAGCTGCGTACTTCCTGGGTGTGTGAATTTGCACACATCTTTCCCCCTCTCTGGACTTTAGAAGCCTACTGTGAACTGGGGACGATGCCATCTATTTTCCCTCCTGAAGCCCTTCTAACTTTAAAATGTATGGTCCTGGAACCATGAGTCCTGCACAGAAAATGCAGCCTTGCCAGATCACTTCCCTTGGTACAGAAAAGTGTGCGTGTGTGTGAAATATATGTACAGTTTTATTGCAAAAACAGTCGAATATCAGCTGTTACATATGGTTCACCCTAATGTACCTGCCTCTCTCTTTGGCTTTAGGTCTGAGAATGACTTGTCTTTGTCAAGGTATACTATGGTTAGAAAGACATTACCAAATGCATCTCTTCTTTCGGATCAGCATATTCCTAGATTAGGAATTCAAATTAATGAAAATTCACATGTGAAAGGAAAATCCATTGCTATTACTGGGCTTTTCCCTGGCATTGCTACCTGGGTGGGTGCTCACCACTTCAGGTGCTGGTGTTGGAAGGCAGGAGGAGGAAGCTGAAATCCTGTCGATTAAGGCTAATTAACAGGGTTGAGGTGCCTAATTAGTGTGACTCAGCCCGGGATTTCTGGTTAGCTGTGCGGGCCAGGTGAGTCTCTTATGGACTTCCTCTCAGAATGCTGTTTCTCATTTTGTCCTGATGAGATATTGACAGTCATGTCCACCCGCTTCCTCATTCATTTCCCATCTTGGGCCCTGGAAGTACCATGGCCTCCGTAAACTACCTAGGGAACCCTGGCTTTGCTCTTCAGCATTTTGGGCTCACTTCATGATCAGGAGCCAGTAGGACTGGTCCTTCCTGATTCTTACTGCCTGTGGTTCCCCATCCCCTACAGGGAGCCTGCTTTGGGCCTTGAGCTGGAAAGGGAGAAGAGCCTTGGGGCCCAGCTGGTTGTGGGAGCTGAGTTTTTCCACACCACTCTTTGTTAACCCTTGGAAACAGACCCGACTTTCCCCTAACCCATCTTCCTACCTGTCTGGTCTGACCTGGCCTCCTAGTTTTACTAGGTTGATTGGCAGGTGTGGACATTATAGGTGTCTATCGAGATAGGTGTCTAACTAGTTAGGTGTCTCAGGATTGGACAGCAGAATACAATTCCAAGGGTGCACAGACAGGCCTCTCCTACCGGGACATGAGGGATAGACGTCTGGGCATTCTGAACCTAGAGGTCAGAGTAGTCACAAGCGGAGCCTTGGGGAGCGAGGGCCCCAGGGACGTCGCTGTTCCTTGCCCTACACTCAACTGAAGTCCAAGGCCAGGTTTCAGAAGTAGTATGCTGTCCGTTCCTGAGATCCTTCACACCTGGACACCAACCCAGACAAAACCTGACTTAAAATTTTGATACTGTATTCATCGTGGAATTTTTCAGTAACTCTGATTTTTAAAAAATACTGCATTGGAATATGATTTATCTTGATTACCGAGGTTCTTTGTTTTTTGGCACCCCCTTAAATTTTAACCCAAGGCGAGGGCCTCACTCCACTGTAGACACAGCCCTGCCTGCCCTCTGTGAGAGGGGCTTAGGTACCACTGTGAAATAGGTTTTATGTTTTTTTTTCTTGCCCTTCCCCTCAAGTCCTGAGTGAGCCAGCAGCTCTCTGGGGGGTGCTCCCGTTTAAATAGGAGTGTGTAGACTTACAGCAATGAAACACCTAGGAGCTTTTAACTTTGGATCTACACCTGGGTGTGACATTTCCTTGGTGTTCTCTGGCTGCCTATCTGACTCTGCAGCCCTGAGGGCACTTGTGTGTGTGTATGTTCCCTGGAGAAGGGAGGTGATTACGGCAGAGAGGCTCCTTTAGATTCTCATCTTAAACCTCTTTGGAACATGTTTGAATTCCAGAAGTGAATGAACTTCATTCATTCTCTCCTCCAGATTTCAGAAGGGACTGAAGTGAATGGAGGCTTTTTCACTCCCTGGCATGCCAAGAGCCACAATCCCTAGCTCTGTGCCTGCCCAGTGAGTCTTCAGAATTTGGCCATCACATCCTCTGCTAGTATCATTTCCACCACCCTCCTCATCTTCTCTCATCTTTATTTCATTCTTATCGTTTATCTCTACCTCCAGTTCAGATGCCATGCTGGCTGTGGCTCTTCATCACCATCAGACTGAGGCGTAGATGTATCCCGGCCTACTAATGAAGACTGATAATACATGATAATTTTTTTCCATGTGGGGGGGTGGTGCTGTCCTAGTGATTCACATATATATGTAATTTTTGACTCCTTACAATAATTCTGGGATGTGGGTATTACCCCCATCTAAGGATGTGGAAACCAAGGCTCTGATGACTCTGTAATTTGCCCAGGGTCACACTGCTAGGAAGCAAGTTGCTAATCTGCTGGGTTGCAAAGTCACCTGTCTTTTTCCTCTGAGCACATTTCTAAGCCACTGCTTAGAAGCCCTTGAGATAAAGTTGGCCTAGCTCAGGTCCACCTAGGTTTTGAGATTGCCCTTTGCCCAAGGAGGAGTTGTGTCCTTGGCTTGCCTGTCGTCTGCCTGTGACCGGACTTGCACCCTCGCAGGTCTCAGCTGACATCCTCGATGCTGCTGGCTGCCTTCCTCTCCCTGTTTCCTCTCCATGACTCCAGGGGTTTGAAGCGCACAGGAACTGGACATGTCAATTCTGTAGCTCTTCTCCCAACACCACTGAAGGCTGTGAGCCTCTCTCCTCTGTTTCCAGCCCGCAGGTGCCCTGTTGCTGCCCTTCATTCCAGCTTCTCCTCACTTTTCTGTCAGTCTCTGAAGCTCGGAAGCCTTGCTATAGCTTGTGTCTCCTCCCTGGGCGCTTGAGGTCAGGCTTTTGCCTCTTTGTCGCGTTGAGCCACATGCCCTTGATACCCAGTTGTAGCAAAGAAGGGAGGTGATGAACTTGCTTACTTTCTTCTCTGATGTCCCTCCCTACGCATCCTGCACATTCGCCCACAGCCACTCCCTGCCAAAACCCAGATATGTCTAAGGCTTTTAGAGGATTAAGGAAAGGAGTTGGAGGCGGGTTTTACTTAGTTCACAGAAAAGCTTTCTTTGGGATTTTTCCTCCCCCTTAGGGCTTTTAAGTCTAGGTGAAGTGAAAGTTCACGTATGTGTTTGTTTGGTTCCTCTGTAATTAGCTACTAGTTTTTATCCCTAGACCTTCTCTGCTCCAATGTCTTGTCCATGTGTCCTGACCCCGTGTCCTTGAATTCCCACTTTGCTTTGGGATTTAAGTTATTGTATGTTGTCAACAATATTTAAAGATGAAAAAGTTCTGAAGGAAACTTACCAGGTTCTTTCCTTTGGCTTTTTTTTTCTTTCGAGGTACTGTAAATTGTTAACTAGGGATGCCAAGCAGGCTTGGTTCAATGGCTAAACCTCTTATTGTATTACAGTGTAATGCTGATCTCAGCCTGGTCTCAACGCCAGAGCACACAGAGACTTGAATAAAACTGTTATAACTATTACCTCTGGTTTGTTGTGGTTCTTTGTAAATGCATCCTTTCCTGTTTTGTTTTTTTGAGACGGAGTCTCGCTCTGTTGCCCAGGTTGGAATGCAGTGGTGCCATCTCAGCTCACCGCAACCTCCACCTCCTAGGTTCCAGCAGTTGTCCTGCCTCAGCCTCTCAAGTAGCTGGGATTACAGGCACCCACCACCACGCCCACCTAATTTTTTGTATTTTTAGTAGAGATGGAGTTTCACCATGTTGGCCAGGCTGGTCTTGATCTCCTGACCTCAGGTGATCCACCTGCCTTGGCCTCCCAAAGTGCTGGGATTATAGGCGTGAACCACTGTGCCCAGCTTCTTTTTTCTTTTTAATTAAACTGAATGCTTAAGTAACTGGGCTGTTTCCAGGGAGTTTTCATAGGGAAAAAATAATTGGAGAAAGATGGAAATGCTGCAGAAAAGAGGAGGTGGGTGAGAAGCCTCTCTAAGAGTCTAAGAGCCTCCAGCAGGATCATGGGGGCCTTTGTGAATGACACTACCGAACAGTGCAGTCTCTGCTCACAGTTGACTTTCGCATAGCTCATGGATTTTGGCTTTCAGAGTCGCTTGTGAGTATGTGCTGTCTCCTACTCCCTACCACTAACCATGCTGACATTCCTGGTGACGTTGTAAATGGAGCTAAGAGGACAAACACATGGAGTTGTAGACATGTGAATAAGACTTGCTGGCTATGGGTCACAGATTCCTTGTGGCTCTGATGCTCTTAATGGCACTTGTCAGCTGTGTGACCTTGGCAAGGCACTTAACCTCGCTGGTCCTCTTCTGGAGCAAGCTGATCACAAAGCAGCCTTTGTGCTCTCACTTTCCATGATTTTTTGTTAGGTGGGGATGAGGATAAGAGCAGACAGGATGAATCTTGTTTGAGGCTATTCTTCACTGCTTGAATCCTCTATTTCATCACTCAGCTGCAGGTGGACAAAATGAGTTCTGAACTTAAATAGACACCCTCATGCGTGAATATAACCTTTCGTTTCTCTCTGACCTCTTTGCCCTTTTCTCTGACACCTGGGGAGGGGTGACTCTGAGGTGGGGTTCTGTGCTGGATGCTTGGATTGTGAGGGCAGGGCTGACCTTTTGCTGAACCTTGAGGTTAGTTTGACCAGGATCCAGAAAACCTTTGTAAAGCCAACTGGGCAAAGATGAAAAATTGACCAATCTCCTTGCTGGTGCCATGTGGAAAGGTGCCATACTGTTTTTGTTTTGTTTTGTTGAGACAGAGTCTTGCTGTGTCACCCAGGCTGGAGTGCAGTGGCGTGATCTCAGCTCACTGCAACCTCTGCCTCCTGGGTTCAAGTGATTCTCCTGCCTCAGCCTCCCCAGTAGCTGGGACTACAGGCACATGCCACCATGCCCAGCTAATTTAATATTTTTAGTAGAGATGGAGTTTTGCCATGTTGGCCAGGCTGGTCTCAAACTCCTGATCTCAGGTGATCTCCCCACCTCGGCCTCCCAAAGTGTTGGGATTTCAGACATGAGCTAGGTCACCCGGCCAGGCACGATATACTGTTAATATGTATACAAATTGCTACATGTTTCTGGAAAGCAGCTTGGCCATATGGTATTAAGAACTACAACACAGGCCTAGTAATTCCGTTACTGCTCTATAGTAATAAAAACTAGTTCAATGTGTCAACCATTGCACTAAGACCTAACCTATGTTATCTCATTTACAATATTTCAAAATCTTTAAGAGTAGGTCCATTATTATCTCCATTTTACATTGAAGAAAGTGAGGGCCAGAGGGTTGAGTAATGTGCCCAAGACCACACAACTGGCAAATAGTGGAGCTGTGACTTGTCTGATTCTGGTGTCTGCATTTGTATCATAAGATTGAGTTGGGGTTGGGCGCAGTGGCTCACACCTGTAATCCCAGCACTTTGGGAGGCTGAGGCGGGTGAATCACGTGAGGTCTGGAGTTCAAGACCAGCCTGACCAACATGGAGAAACCCCGTTTCTACTAAAATTACGAAATTAGCCGGTGTAATGGCACATGCTTGTAATCCCAGCTACTTGGGAGGCTGAGTGAGGCAGGAGAATCACTTGAACCTGGGAGGCAGAGGTTGCGGTGAGCCGAGATCGCACAGCTTGCACTCCAGCCTGGCAACAAGACGCGAAACTCCTGTCTTAAAAAGAAAAAAAAAAAAAAAAAAAAAAAAAAAAAAAAACGTGAGTTGAATGCAGATAAAGATTTACAAGTCATCCCACGTTATTTACAGGATCATTCAAGACTACGTAAATGACCCAAATAAGAATTTGGGTCTTCTTCCACCCTCTTCCTCGCCCAACAACATGGAATCTGATACAGTGAGAGCAAGAAGGCTCTCTTCACAAACTAGAAACTGTCTAAATGCCCAACAACAGGGGGTTGCTTAACCTCTGCTTTTCAAGGCATTTATTGAGCACCTTCCTGTGCTAGGTACCAGCTGGACACTAGAGAGTTGCAGCTTCTTTAGCCAGGTTCTCAAAGACGATATTGTCTGGTGGGAGAGACCAAAATATGAAGAAATCTGTTTAATATAATGTAGTAAGCGCCGTGACGGGGTGCTAAAGGAGCACCGTGGGCTGGGTTTAATATAATGTAGTAAGCGCCGTGACGGGGTGCTAAAGGAGCACCGTGGGCTGGGTTTAGCCTGAGCTGGGGCTTCACCCCGTGGAGAAGACAGAACCTGAGCTGAGTCCTAAAGAATAAAAGATACCAAGGCAGGAGATGGCGAGATGCTCCCTCTCAGGCAGCACAACTCTGTCTCCACCTTTTTTAAAAAAGTAAACCTTGTAATGCCTCACCCTGGGTTCCTAGCGCTAGTTTTATAATGGACCATGTGAGATATTATGTGGCCATTAGATTATTCATGAATAGGTTATTCATGAAGTTAAATTTTTCATGAATAAGAAAATGTGAAAATGTTCATGATAAGCTAAATGATAGGATACAAAAAATTTCAAAAGCAATTTGATCCCCATTATATACAGAAAATATATTTACATTTAAAAAAATACACACCTGATAGGCACAGGAAAAAGACTGGGAGAAAGTCAGTTATCTTCGTGGGGAGGTATCATAGATGGTTTAAAAAGGTTCTTTTGGAATTTATTAAACTTTTAAAAAATGAATATATGTTACTTTTCTATTCAGCAAAACAATGGCAAATAAAGTAGTTTAAGGATGCTTTCCCATGTTAACCAGGTTCCTTTGCAGGTGTTCCAGAGGCCACTGGCTTCAAGGTTGTCCCCCACCCTGAGCAGTATAACAAGGCGATTCCAGAAGCCCTGCTTATGGAAGGTAGAACTAGGGCCAACTTCCTGTTCCTTCTCACCCCTTTCTTCATCCCTTCCTTCCAGTGGAGAGATGGTGCTGGAATGGTGAGCACGTGCAATGTGCAGACTGCTAGCAGAATCCAGGGAGGGCACATGAACAGAGAACGTTCTAAGAAGGAGGTGCTGTGGGGGTTTCCTAGGGGCACAGCTGGTTAGGGATGTCAGGTCCTGCACAGGCAAACAGCACGTTCCTACAACACAAGTGCACACCCTTCTGTGAAAGGAGCTGCACGAGGCCTGGGTCCACCACACCCTGTTTACGCGCCTGTGGAATGTGCATCATTCAAGGCTGGGGCTGATATCCTAATCCTTTGAGCCCTTGGTCCCCACCCAATCTAGTCCAACTAGCTCAAGCTGGAGAACATGTTTTGGCATAAGGGGGTGGGGTGGAGATAAGGGTGGGGGTCTACTGCTCTATCCCCTCCTCCTCTCAGTCATTGGTCACACTGCTGCCATCCAACCAGGGGAGCCTGTTGTGGGGTCTCAGTGGGAGGCACCGGACACTTCTTTGTGATGGAAGGACAATGGGGAGGCTTGAGAAAGATCAGCCCTAGGAAATGTGCGTGTGGAACACAGGTTGGATCATGCCGTGCCCAATGCCTGCAGGAAAGGATCCACATTCTTGAGCACAGCCTTAAGGACCCCACCCAATCTGACCCCAGTCTACCTTCCCATCACAATTTCCCTGCCTCCAGTCCTTCCCCACCCCTAAGATTCAACATTTCTCTGCTTCCTGAAACACTTAATTTTCCAGGAATGGAGGCCTTATGCTTGAGAGAGTATTATCCTCTTTATGAACTGTCTTTCTGACTATCTGCCCTGGTGTCTAAGAAGACTGCAAACTGTAAGTGGTCACCAAATTAAGTGGTCAGGCCAAGTGCCGTGGCTCATGCCTGTAATCCCAGCACTTTGGGAGGCAGAGGCTGGTGGATCACCTGAGGTCAGGAGTTCGAGACCAGCCAGGCAAATGTGGTGAAACCCTGTCTCTACTAAAAATACAAAACACACAAAAATTAGCCAGGTGTGATGGCTTGTGACTGTAGTCCCAGCTACTCGGGAGGCTTAGGCAGAAAAATTACTTGAACCCGGGAGGCAGAGGTTGCAGTGAGCCGAGATGGCACAACTGTACCGCAGCCTGGGTGATATAGTGAGATTCCGTCTAAAAAAAATAAATAAAATAAATGGTCAAATGTGAGGGAAGGAGACAAGGCAAGATGGGAAAGAGAAGAAAAGAATAGAGATCACATTTCATCCCCAGAAGATGACAGTCTCCCTGGTGAGATTGAACATGCTAGGATGCAGTGGAGAAGCGTACCAAGAACCACGGGACACCTGCAGGTGGAGAGACATCCTGAGGGCCATGGCTAGTGTGAGTGGCCCGATAAAGTAGCATCAATTCCCACCTAGTTCTGTGCTTTACCCAACCTGAAAAGAAAAGACTCATCCCTCTGATCCTCTGACAAATGGTTATCGAGGGCCTACCCTGGTCCCAGTTACAATGTAACTGGCAAATTCCAGTTCTGTGTGGGAGCAGACAGGTCAACGAGTGAGGCACTCTTATGACAGTAAGATGCAGTGGGGGATGGCGCTGTATGGAAAGGCATTCCCCCATCTAAAAGCATGTCCTTAGCTAATGCTCAAACACATCATCTCTGTGTTTTAAAACCTCTGAGGGTGAATGGGACAGAAAATGACGGCCACTTTTTTGATTTTGCCATCTAGTGGGGAAAATCAGCTTACCCAGCAATTAAGGCAGTATGATAATCTATATTTCAATATCTATCTGTCTGTCTATGTCTATCTCTGTCTTTATATCTACATGTCCTATATGGAGAGACAGAGAGAGATAGGCACAAATAGGCAGACAAGAGGTGAGAAGTGATGTCCAAGTTGAGACCTGGAAGATGAGGAAGACTTAAATAGTCCTGGGAGGTGGTGTTAATGGAGAAGCCAGGTGTTGGGAGCAGCTGGGTGAAGGGGATTTTATCCTCTGCCAGCTCACTTACCTTAAATTCCTTATCTCACGGGAGCACTTGTTGTTGCAGCCTTTTCTTTGTGATAAGCACTGGTGTTAGGCAGTAACTGGTAGGCAAAAAAAGATGAATTTTTACATAGGTGGGAGATGAAGTGGGTGCTTCCAGCTGGGTCCTGCCTGTGCTATTTAGTTTGCCCTAGGGTGAGGAAAAACATGTGTGAACACTCATAGGTGGGAATTGAACAATGAGTACACTTGGACACAGGAAGAGGAACATCACACCACAGGGCCTGTCGCGGGGTGGGGGCGGGGTGGTGAGGGATAGCATTAGGAGAGATATCTAATGTAAAGTTAATGGGTGCAGCACACCGACATGACATATGTATACATATGTAACAAACCTGCACATTGTGCACATGTACCCTAGAACTTAAAGTATAATAATTTTAAAAAATGCATTCAAAGTCCAAGATAGAATAGCAGGTTTTAGCATAACAGTACCAAAAGTTCATGGATGTGGTTTCAGATTCTCCATTCCAACTAACTTTTAAGAAGCCATAACTTGTGGAGTTTGGGAATAGTATCAAAGAAGAATACCCACAATGATCTTCAAAGGCTATTAAAATACTCATTACTTTTCCAGCTACGTATCTGTGTGAGGCCAGATTTTCTTCTTATGTTTTAACTAAAACAAGATATTGGAACAGATTGAACACAGAAGCAGATATGAAACTTTAGATATCTTTTAAGTCAGACATTAAAGAGATGTGCAAAAATGTAAAATAATGCCACTCTTCCTAAATTTGTTTTGTTTTGGAGAAAACAGATATTTTCATTAAAATTTCATTAAAATTCATTAAAATTTTCATTAAAATTTCATTAAAATAATGTAAACGTTATTTACATTAAACATTTATTATTGTTATTTTAAAATGGATCAATAAATGTTTTCCAAAATTTTCAGTTTCATTTTTCTTTCTTTCTTTTTAGAGATAGAGTCTTGCTCTGTTGCCCAGACTGGAGTGTAGTGGCACAATATCAGCTCACTGCAACTTCTGCCTCCCAGTTCCAGCGATTCTCCTGCCTCAGTCTGCCGAGTAGCTGGGATTACAGGTGCCTGCCACCGCGCCTGGCTAATTTTTGTAATTTTAGTAGAGACGGGGATTCACCATGTTGGCCAGGTTGGTCTCAAACTCCTGACCCCAAGTGAACCGCCCACCTTGGCCTCCCAAAGTGTTGGGATTACAGCGTCAGCCACCATGCCCGTCCAGTTTCCTTTTTGAATAGGATAACTGTGATAGATATGACACATACTCAGGTGCTCTTTGGGGTCTTCAATCTTTTTTTTTTTTTTTTAATACGTTTTTAAAGGGTACTGGAACATTTGAAACACCACCAGATGGCGCTGATGAGAATAACGAACAGCTTTTGTGTGCGCGTGAGAGAAAGGGAGAGGGCAGAAGAGAGAGGGAGAGAGGGAAAATATAAAAGTGGGATCATAGTAGTGAGTTTTATGATATGAAATTTCCTAATGACAGTGGTATTTGTAGTCGCTATTGGAAAACAGTGACAGGCCTGGGAACCTAATCAATAGGTTTCTACAATCTAAACTAGATGAGCAGTTTTATGCCAAATAATATGTTGGGCTTTTTTTTTTCTTTTTCTTTTTTAACTTCCTCTAACAAAAGCTAAGCACATTCCTTGGAGGGGTTCCCTGCAGCCTCAGAAACTCAGCAGATTAAACTGAAAGGGTTCAATCTTTTTCATTGTGTGTTGCTAATAACATAGCATGACTCTGAGACTTAAAAGTGAAATTTAGGCAGAGTCATTCCAGGAAAGAGAGCACTATAGAAACCTCACAGCCTGCAGCTTAGCCTCATGGGTTCTTGGAAGCCTTAACTGGGGAGGAGGAAGTTGGAGTGGAGGCTGCTGAGGTGGGGACGGGAGAGGCTACCTCTGAGATAGAGGTAGCTGGGTCTCTGGGTGACAAAATTGGATAAACGGCAGAGCTTTGTGTAAGGAACTATAAACAGGCATGGGAAAACTTGGAGCCAAATTTATTTTTCTTTCAAGGGCTGTCGGAAATAGCTGACAAAGGCTAGAATTCCTTTCCAGAGCTGAAGTTTGTTTTTTTTTCTTTGAGACGGAGTCTCGTTCTGTCACCCAGGCTGGAGTGCAGTGGTGCGCTCTCGGCTCACTACAAGCTCCACCTCCTGGGTTCACGCCATTCTCCTGCCTCAGCCTCCCGAGTAGCTGGGACTACTGGCGCCCGCCGCCACGCCCGGCTAATTTTTTGTATTTTTAATAGAGATGGGGTTTCACCGTGTTAGCCAGGATGGTATCGAGCTCCTGACCTTGTGATCCACCCACCTCGGCCTCCCAAAGTGCTGGGATTACAGGCGTGAGCCACCGCGCCTGGCCTTAGAGCTGAAGTTTTTATTGGCAATGCTCTTTTAAGGGCCACTAATAAGAAGAAAAGCAAGAGTCTGACCTGAAGGCTGGCTTCATAAGTGGGTTCATGAGCTGCTGAAGAAGTGGGTGCAGTGGGGTATCAACCCTCCCTCCCCTGCAGGCTGGGGGAGTACTCACACATTCACAAACACTTTTGGGGAACCCACTATCTCTGTGCTACGCACTATGCAAGTTGCTGGAGCTACAGCGGAGACTGAAATAGACATGGTCCCTATCCTCAAGAGGACTTGTTTGACAAAACAAAGTCAATACTGAAGAAATCTAAACATTTTCATGGCAATGCCCCCACCCCCCACCCTGCCCCACAACTGAGTTTTAAAGTGTTTTCCTAGTCCACTCGGCTTGTTCTCCAGTAAAACATAATCAGCGCAACTGGCCAAGTCTAATGGCAGGTTTTCCACATGAAGATGAGAGTCAGTATGATACTGAAAGGGGCTCAGAAGGGCGGGGCTGCTGCTTCACCTTGACTGCCCTTTCTTCTTTCCCTTCCCCTTCCTGCCCTTCTTCTTCCTACAATAGGTATGGAGCATCTGCTAAGTGGTACGTGTTGAGACAACAAAGTTGGACATGACATACTTCGTCTCTAGCCCAGAATGTGGAGCTTACATGTATGTAAATGACAATAAGAAGAGAATTGCCAATTGTGGTTAGAGGTATGAAGAGCATAGGGGATGGGAACCAATTTGAGATAAAGATGTAAAGTCACTATAAGAAAGTGACTTAAAGGCAGGATTTCTCAACTTTGGCACTACTGACATTTTGGGTCAGACAATTCTTTGCGGTAGGGGACTATTCTGTGCATTGCAGAATGTCCAACAGCATCCCTGGCCTCTGACCACTGGATGCCAGTGGCACCCCCTGACTTCCATTTATGACAACCAAAAGTATCTCCCAACATTGCCAAGTGTCTCTTAAAGGGCAAAATTGCTGCCTTTTGAGAACTGCAAATTTAATCTGAGACTTAAAAAATGAGGAGCCCATCCAGCGAGGATTGCACTGAGGGTCTTGTAGGCCACAGTAAAGAATTTGGGGTTTATTCTAAGTAGAAGGCAATCAACATTTTCCACTGGGGTGTCATTATCTACTGTGAATTTTGAAGAGATCATTCAGGCTGCGGAGTGGAGGATGGACTAACTGGAGTTATAGAGAAAGTCACAGCAGTCATAGGTGGCTGTTGCAATTGTCCACCCAAACCCAAGAAATGATGGTGGCCTCAGTTGGGTGTTGATACTGGAGATGGGGAGAAGATTTATGTTCAACATTTTCAAGAACATCCAGGTCTTGCCGATGGATTTGATGTGGAGATTTCATCCCCAAGAATACCCCGCCAGTGTTCTCTTTGCTCACTGAGTTCATGGTGCTCTGCCCCCCATGATTCTGGTTGATGGTGAGTATCTCTTAAGCAATGGTTTCTGCTCATAAACCTGGAAAGGTAGAGAAAGCAGCACTGATTAATGAATGAAGGCCAATCATGGCTAGAATCCGATACTTCACTTCCAACTTTCAAAGCTACTGATGATGCAAAATCCTCTCAGTATCCCCAGTGCAGTTGAGGAATCTTGTGTTCCTCAGTAGGGATTAATGGAGGCATAGTTATCTGGAAGCTCAGAGTGGGAATAAGCAAAGCTGTTGGTTTTCATGACACTTGGCCATGGGCCTGTTGACAGAAGCTGGAGGGTAACTGACAGGCATTTGGGATTTGGGGACTGAGGCTCTTTGGCGAAAAGCAGTGTTCCCAGGAAAGTGGGTGAGCAGCAGGGACAAACTCTTAACAACATATTAGAGGCACAAGTAAGGCCTGTTTGTGAGTTTGTTTTTAATTACACAGAACATGGTTGCCAGGATTTTAAATTGTAGTGCTCTAAGCATGTAATTAAGCGAGAAGGCTTAGTTGGCACTAGTTGGGATCCCAAGTTGTTGATGCAGCTTATGGTAATGATCTTCTGATATTAAAATTCAGAAGCTGAGTGTGTGTGTGTACCTAGTCCTATTTGTATGTTTTTCCTCTGGGCCTCCAAGCTCCAGGTAAAAATAATCAGGCTCTTTAAGTGTGTTTTTTGTTGGTGGTGTGAAAATCCCTGTCTAGGTCTCGGTCTGGCTTGTGGCAATGAGGTTCAGGTGAAGAGGTTTCTGGATCTGAAACAAAGGTCGATCATCTCAGCCCAGTCATGAGCCATCCCAGTCACTAAAATGCTCCATGCAATCTCTGAGCCTAAAATCACAGAATTTTAGAGCTGGGTATGAACTAAGCAATTATCTTCTCATTTTCTACTTGAGAAATCTGAGGGCTCATGAACTGACTTCCTCAAAGCCACTCAGCTGATGCATGGCATCAAGAAATAACCAGGGGCCAGGTGCAGTGGCTCACATCTGTAATCCCAGCACTTTGGGAAGCCGAGGCAGGTGGATCACCTGAGGTCAGGAGTTCAAGACCAGCCTGGCCAACATGGTGAAACCCCGTCTCTACTCAAAATACAAAATTAGCCAGGCGTGGTGGTGGGCACCTGTAATCCCAGCTACTTGGGAGACTGAGGCAGGAGAATCACTTGAACCCATGAGGTGGAGGTTGACGCCACTGTACCACTACACTCCAGCCTGGATGACAAGAGTAAAACTCTGTCTCAAAAAAAAAAAAAAAAAAAGAAATAATCAGGCCTGGAACCCAGCACAGAGTCCCTTCTGGTGTAACCCCAAGGTCCCTCACTGAGTTCCAGAGCAGTCTCTCTCTCACCCTCCCTCCCCTACCTCCTTCCACATAAATTTGCACCCTCTTTGAAATCAGTGGCTTGTTTTCCCAGTCTTTCTGCCGGAAGGGTGATGGCGACCCCGCTGCAGAGGTTTCGTGGAGAGAGAAGGGGAGCATCACAGCTCAGTAACCAAAATGCAGTGTGAAATGGTAGGAGACAGTTCACTCTTCAAGTCATCAGGGAGCCATTTCACCTTGGCAAAGGCAGCTTACTTAGTGGACCGTAATGGCCTGGAAGAGTTCCTGCCCCTCCCTGAAGTGAGCAATTTCCTCTGTTCAGCTCTGTCTGCACTGGCCCATTACATCCTAAACACATGGTGCGTTTACCTAGCAATTATCTGGAGTGGGAGCCAGCCCTTTCAAGAGGTCCTCTCTGATCCTTCCTAGGAATATCCTGGGAGGTGGGTGGGCAGATGGAGGGCCTCTTGCTGGAGGAGGGAAAGTAAGGCACTCAGAGGGTTCCGAGAGTGTACCGGAGTCAGGACTGGGTCTCTGGGACCCCCGGCCACCTAACCCCTGCCCCTGCCTTCTGCCTGCTTGGACTTCGCTGTTGCCCTGGCAGGTAGAGGACTTTAAAGAATCCCAGCTTGCTCCTCCCCAGGCCAAGGAAGGAAGTGGTTCTTATTAGAGGTGGATAAAGGTAAAGTGCCTGAGGATCTTAGGGACAGAAAAGCTTTTGTGCTCATTCAAGGTCCTGCATATCTTGGATGCCCTACTTTCATATGTTCTGTCCTGCCTGCTTATACGTTCATGTACTTATTGAAATGTATATTCTGATTTTTGGTTCCGAAGATAGAGACATTACACTTATTTGGAAATGGAATTCTTCAGCCCCCTCTCTGGTATCCAGTGTTGGACCACACAAAACCCTCTCTAGAAAGAACAGAATCAAAAATCACACCAGCCTGTCATCTAGTGAGCCTGCAATGGGGCTGAGCAAGGGCTTGGGAACCAGTTCTCAGTTTGAATCTCAGCTCCCAGCACCATAATTAAGGGTGTTTTCTAACTTCAATTCCCTTGTCTCCTCCCTGCACTCCTGTTTCAGAGCACTGGCCTCCAGGTTCTCCTGCCAATATTTGGTGCTTGTCTCGGGGCCTTTGCACGTGTGCTTCCTTTTATCTGGAATGCTCTTCCCTCTGACAGCCACAAGCCTATCCCCTTCCCTTCTTCACACCCTTGCTCAATGCCACTGAAGGGGTGTCATTTGTCTGGGGTAATATCCGAGCTCTGTTGTCTCACACTAGGGAAATCAAGGACACAGATGCACAAAAAGTGAGTTTAAGAGTGGACATTCAATAGGCGAAAGAAAGAAAAGAGAATAATTCTCTCTCCTGCAGAGAGAGAAAGAAGGGCTCCTAAGTAGGTTTTCTGGTTCTGTGGTGAAATGCACGGGGTTTTATAGGCGAGCTTGAGGAGGTGGCGTCTGATTTACATAGGGCCTGCGAGATTGGTAGGACCAGGTGCACTATTTGCATAGCACACAAAGAAGCTGGCCATCTCACCCTAATCTTTTATTATACAGATGGAGTCTCTACCTGATTGGCATGGGTTGCCTGGCTTTCTACTGCACATGTGGTGACAAAGAAAAGAGAAGAGGGAACCTCCTTGTTGAACACACCTGGCCCCGGGTAGCCCTTTCCTATCAGCACAGCTGCCGGCATTTACCTGTGCAAGCTTCAAGCTTGCTTATTTATGTCTGCAGATCGATTTTACAGGTGGTTCTTTGTTAGAAAAGAAATGATTTTGGGGCTGCTTTTTGTTAAAAGGGAAGCCTTTCCGAGGACTCTCATACCCTCACCAACTGCCTAAATAATTTCTTTTTAGCTTCTTTATCACCATCATGTGGAGGCTTTCCATGACCACTCTCTCTAAAACTGTAACTCTCCCCTCCCTCTCTCCATCATCTCCCTTGTTTTATGTCTCTCAATAACACTTATCTCCCTCTGGCATTTCATATAATTGACTTGTACTTTTTGTTGATTGTCTGCCCCAACTACAACGAAAGCTCCATGAGGGCAGGGATTTTTGTTGCCTTTATTCATTGCCATATCCCCAGAGTCCAGAACTGAATCCAGCCCCTTGGTAGGAGCTTAACAAATATAAATGGATACATAAATTTGAGCAAGTAACTTACCAAGCTCATGTCCTGTCTCTCTTAAAAGGATGGCATGAGAATTAAATACGACAATTGCTATAGGGAAAAATAATTGCCAACATATATTGAGAGCTTATTCAGTGCCAGCTTTTAAATGTGCTAAATGCTTTACATAAATCACCTTATTTAGTCCCCACAAAAATCCTTTGAGGTGAGTGTTCTTTTAACCTTCATTTTACAGGCGAGGAAACAGGCTTAGAAAAGTTGAGTCACCTATTCAAGATCACACAAAATTCAGACCCGTATTTGTTTGAGCTCAGAACCAGTACTCTTTTTTTTCCTTTCTTTATTATTTTAAATTTTGGGGCACACGTGCAAGATGTGCAGGTTTGTTACATAGGTAAACGTGTGCCATGGTGGTTTGCTGCATCTATCAACCCATCACCTAGGTACTAAGCCCCACATGCGTTAGCTATTTATCCTGATGGTCTCCTTCCCCCACTGCCCCAAACAGGCCCCAGTGTGTGTTGCGGAACCAGTACTATTGACCCCTGACAATATATGGCCAGGGCCTTGTGTATAACCATAGCTTGACTAGTGCTAATTCTCTTTTCCAAAGCACATAGTACAGCAGACCTGAACTGTCTGTCTGGCCTCTTCTTTTGGGAGCCTGTTCCTTCTACTGAAACCTGACATGTTTGAAGAATCCCCTGGTCTCAGGAGGCAGTGTGGTGTGGCAATGAGATGGCAAGTTTATTGACTGGGTGACCTAGGTTCTGACACCTGCTTTGCCCCCAACTTACTGTGTGATCTTGGGCAATTGCTTCCCCTCCGTGGGCTGGGTTCTGATGGTATAATGAGCACTGAGGTCCCTCCCAGCTTGAACAGTGCTGGGACAATTGGAGGACTCCACAAGGGTGTGTGGTGTATGACGCATCTCAGAGGATCCTGCCCCCCGGCTGTGGCCTTGGCCCAGATCTGCTCATGAATGTAGTCTCTCCTACTTTGATGATTGCTGGGCTTTCCCCTCCCACACCTCTTGAGCTTGAATTTCAGGTTGCTGGATTTGAGTGGGAAGTTGGAGGAAGTAACCATCCAGTGATTTTCTAATCCCTTCTCTAGGGGAAAGACCAAGAGAAAGAAAGGAAGGCATGAGAGGCATTCCCACGCAGCATGGCACAGAGTCACAGCAGGAAATACAGTTCTCTCTGGGGAGCCCAGCACCCTGCAAACCTCAGGGACTGCTATAGCAAAGGCCATCTACCCAACAGCCTCCTTCTCATTCCCCAGACCTGCCTTCTGCCAAAAGCGTCCCAAGGATCCCCTTCTTTGCTGACCCTAAAACTGTCTCACTTGAATTTCAAGTTCTTTTGTTGTTGTTTGTTTGAGACAGGGTCTCCCTCTGTCACACAGGCTGGAGTGCAGTGCTGTAATCACAGTTCACTGAAGCCTCAACCTCCCAGGCTCAATTGATTTCCCCACTTCAGCCTCCTGAGTAGCTGGGACTACAGGCATGTGCCACCACTCCCGGCTAATTTTGGTATTTTTTTGTAGAGAAGGGGTTTTGACATGTTGCCCAGGCTAGTCTCAAACTTCTGGGCTCAATTGAGGTGCACACCTCGGCCTCCCAAAGTGGTGGTACTACTGGTATGAGCCACCATGCCAGACCGAGTTTCAGGTTCTAAATTGAGAAATCATTTTTTCTCCTTGTGAAATAAGGATGAATAAGCCAAGTTAGCCAATGGCTTGAGTTGTTTTCCTCAATTCATTTATTCATTCATCCATTCATTCAACATTTATGTTCTAGAATCTTTGCCAGAAACTGAAAGAGGAAATTAATTGGGTCCTGGCAAACTTAAATTGGGTAATTGGTAATTTGAGGAGAATTTAATAAAGGGACTATTTTCAAAGGGGAGGGCAGAGTGCAGGAAAACAAGGGGTAGTGCTGTCTCCTGGAGCCAGTAACATCAGGAAGATATTATCACGCCTAGGCTGAGGGGATAAAGGGAGAGACAATTCCGGGAAGAAAAAATGAGTCAGGTGGAGAGGTCCACGGGGCAGAAGCTGTGCTTTGGTTGAAGGGCTCATCTAGCAGGTGAAATGATGACCTTGACCTGGACTTCACCCTCTTTTCTACAGTGGCTGAATTCCATTTATGTATTTACTACAGATCAGCCTCCTGGGGCTCACAGGAGGACAGAGAAGGGTAGGGAGGGGATATGGAAGAAAAAACAGATGATTTCTAGCACAGAAACCAGACAGTTTTTGTCCCCAAGGAGCCTGCATACAGTGGGGAAGCAGCAGGGCAAAGCTGAATTACGGTGTGATAAATGCTTTAATAAAGATATGAATAAAGTATAAGAGGAGCGCAGGTGTTAGGAAATGAGCTGTCAGGGTGGGGTTAATGTGCCTGAAGGTGAGGGAGACAGTTGATTCCAGGGAAGAAGATCCACAGGAATTGGTTCTCAAAGGCTGATTAGGCTTCTTCGACGAGGTAATGTGTAAACTGAGATTTGCAATAGTAACAGAAATTAGCCGGGAGGAATCCAAACATGGTGAAAAATGTGTAAAAGCTGGAGGTTGAAAGAGAGTATAGAACTCTTTGGGAAACTGTAAGTGAAGAATAAAGAGTGTAAGTTGTGTCGGGGGTGGGCAGGAGATGAAGTGGAGTAGAGAAGAAGGACCCAGGGATGAAGAATTATTTTACCCGACTAAGGAATTTGAAATGTGTCTAAGGCCAATGGTAAGTTTTTAAAAGGTTTTCATCAGAGGAGTGGTAGCATTGTGTTTATGTTTTAGAAAGTCACTTTGATTGAAGGGAAAAGAGTGGGTGAAAGGCAGATGGATTAGAAAAAATATTGTTTTTGTAATCTAAATGAGAGATGACAGCAGCCCAAAGTAAACTGGTAGAAGAGGGGATAGAAAGAGGTATTAAGAAGTCAAACTGGATGGGATTTGGGGATTGAATATAGGAGTTAGGTTCTGGGGAGATGGTGATATGGTTCACTGAGATAAGGAGCTTAAGAGAAGGAACAATGTGTGTGTGTGTGTGTGTACTGAGAAGGAGAGTGAATCATGGTGGAGAAGATAGAGGGGATTGATAAATGATCCAGTTTAGAGCATATTGAAGGGATGTTACCAGGAGGATAACCAAACAGACCTGTTAGTGCTTTTTTTGGGGGGGGGAGGGATGGGGTCTCACTGTGTTGCCCAGTGTGGAGTCCAGTGACTATTCACAGGCATGATCATAGTGCATTGCAACCTTGACCTCTTGACCTCAAACAATCCCCCTTCTCAGCCTCCTGAGAAGCTAGGATTACAGGTGCACACCATCATGGCTGGCTGTGTTAGTGCTTTGGACAAGCTGTTCAGAAGAGGTCTGGGTGGAAGCTATGGATTCGAGAACCATCAGCTGCAAACAATGATTGCAGCAATGGAATCCATGAGATCACTGTGGAAAGAGCTTAGAGTGAGGAGAATAGAACACTATAGAATGCTGACTTTTAAAGGATGGCAGGAGGTAGAGGAACTCACTAAGGGGATGAAGGAGTGGCCTGAGAAGAAGGAAAAAACTTAGAGAGAGTGGAGTCATAACAGCCAAAGAGAATATTGAGTTCCAAGGGGAAGCAAGAGGAGGAGTAACATGTCAAAACATTGCTGAGTGGCCCTGTGCACAGAAGTTAGTTAACAGTATGATTAGCCTTTCTCTTTCTGAGTCTTTTAATCAGACAGATAAGTATTTCCTGGGCATCTACAGTATGCTTATTATGAGCTAAATTGCGTCCCCACTACAAATTTGTAGGTTGAAGTCAGAACCTCCTGTACCGCAGAATGTGACTGTTTGGAGGCTGAACCTTTATCTATCTGCTTGGGCTGCCATAACACAATACCACAAACTGGTTGGCTTAAACACCAGAAGTGTATTTTTTTTTCTCAGTTCTGGAGACTAGAAGTCCCAGATCAAGGAGTAGCCTTCTGATGAAGGCTCTCTTCCCGGCTTGTGGATGACTGCCTTCTCTCTGTGTCCTCACATAGTGGATGGAGAGTGAGTGATGTCTCTTCTTTATTTTTAGTTTTTAAGACAAGGTCTGGCTCTATCGCCCAGGCTGGAGTGCAGTGGTGCAATCTCAGCTTATTGCAACCTCTGCCTCCTGGGCTCCCACCTCAGCATCCTGAGTAGCTGGGACTACATGCATGCAACACCATGCCTGACAAATTTTTGCATTTTTTGTAGAGATGGGGTTTTGCCATGTTGCCCAGGCTGGTCTGGAACTCATGAGTTCAAGCAATCTGCCCGCCTTGGCCTCCCAAAGTGCTGGGATTGCAGGCATGAGCCACTGCGTCCAGCAGATGTCTCTTCTTATAAGGACACTAATCCTATCAGAGAAGAGTTTCACCCTCATGACCTCATCTGACAATAATTAATTCCCAAAGGTCCTATCTCCAAATGCCAGCAACATATGAATTTTAGTGGGGGTTACAAACATTCAGTACGTAACATTTTCCAATATTTGTTTTCTGATCTGTGATAACAGAAGGTTCAGCTGGGCACTTTGCCACATAACTAAAAATATTTCTGGGCCAGGTGCAATGGCTCACACCTGTATTCCCAACACTTTGGGAGGCTAGGGTGGGAGGATTTCTTGAGCCCAGGTTTTGAGACCAGCCTGGGCAATACAGCAAGACTCTGTCTCTACAAAAAAGAAAAAGAAAGAAAGAAAAAATTAGCCAGGCGTGGTGATGCACGCCGGTAGTTCCAGTTGCTTGGGAGGCTGAAGTAGGATCACTTGAGGTGGGAGGATGGTACCGCGGCACTCCAGCCTGAGTGACAGATCAAGACTCTGTTTCTTAAAAACAAACAAACAAAAAATATATATCTTTTGTTAGAGCATATTGAAGTGATGGTACTAGGAGGATAACCAAATAGACCTGTTAGTGTTTTTTTTTTTTAAGCTGGGATCTCACTGTGTTGCCCAGTCTGGAGTCCAGCGGCTATTCACAGTCATGATCATAGTGTACTGCAACCTTGACCACCTGACCTCAAATAATCCTATCTGCTCAGCCTCCTGAGAAGCTAGGATTACAGGCGCACACCACCATGGCTGGCTCTGTTAGTGCTTTGAACAAGCTGTTTAGAAGAGGTCTAGGTGGAAGCTATGGAGATATATATATATATATTTCCCGGTCTCCTTTGTAGTTGGGTGTGATCACGTGACTAGGCTCTGGCCAATAGAATGTGAGTGGAAGTGATGTGTACAGCACTGCAATGGTACCCATATAAGGAAAGAGGCATATTGTCCCTTTTTGCCCTTCTTTCCTTCTTGCTTCCTGGAAGGGCAGACATGTGGTGGTGGGAGCTGGAACAGCCATGTTGGACCATAGGATGGAAACCTTGTGTTGAGGATGGCAGAACACGAAGCTAGAAAGGACCTGTACACCAGATACCACATGGGCACTCTATCAACCAGGACTGATTTTATATGGACTGTTACTTGTTTAATCCACTATTATTTTGTTCCTTATAATAACAGGTAAATGGCTATTCTAATACACCTAGGATGGAGCTAAACCATGGTAGAATCTCCAGTTTGTACTGTACACAGTGGGCCCCATCTCACTGTGCTATTATCATGTGCTAGGTATTGTGTTAGGTCTGTGTTATATATTAGAATTATTTTATCTAATTCTCAGAATGGCTCTGTAAGGTAGGCATTATTAGCCCTGTGTTAATATTGAGGAAACTAGGCTTCAGAGAAGTTATGTCATTTACCCAAAGGAGCTCTGTCAGTAGGTGACAGAGTCAGGGGTTGAATCTAGGTCACTGGTTCTTAACCAGAGGCAATTTTGTCCCCCAGGAGACAAGTGGCACTGTTGAGAAATTTTTGGTTGTCACAAGTAGGGGTGGGGAGGGATGCACTCAAGGGTAACAGGAATGCTGCTGAACATCTTAATATGCACGGGACAGGCCTCACAGTGAGGAATTATCTGGCCCCAAATATCAACTGTGCTGAGGCTGAGAACCCTGGAGGACCCTTCTACGAAAAGCTCAGGCTCCTTCCATTACACCAAATTGGGAAATGGAAGTTAAAGAGGGAGTTATGAAAAAATGATACAGAATAATGTCATGAAAATAATATTTTAGGAAGCTAAACCTGGAGTGGTGAGAAGGATGAGCTGGAGACGGGAGAAACTGAAGCTAAGAAGACTATTATTGGAAGCCACAGACTGGTCCAGGTGAGAGGCAGGAAGGACCTGGAGGGGTGGATTGTAGAGGTCCATAAAGGGAAGACAAATTAAGTGCCAGTGGCAAGAACTTGACTGAGAACAGGTAGAGGATGCAAGAGGCAGGGAGAAGTGAAGGCAGACAAGGCAGTGGTGATTTCTCTTCTTCATATGCATCCTCTATTCTTCCCCTTCCTCCACTTCCTCCTCCTCTTCCTCCTCCTCACCCTTCCTCCTCCTCTTCCTCCTTTCCCCTCTTCCTCTTCTTCCTCCTTCTCCTCCTCTTCATCCCCTCCTCCTCCACTTCTTCCTCTTTTGCCCCTCCCTCTTCCCCTCTTTTCCCTACAGCCCCTGCCCCATTGGCATCTGCTTCTATCTTTCTTTTGCTGACCCCTTTCTCTAATGGGTGTGCTCTATCTTCCTTTTTGCTGATCCCTTTCTCTAATGGGTGTGCTCTATCTTCCACTGAGCCCCAGTTCTAGGCCATGACCCCAACCCCCATCAAATGTAACATGGAAAAATCTGTTTCCTCAGCTTTGTTCGCTGTGACAAGAAAGAATAAGCTCCCACAGTGACAGCAACAGACTCTGACACATATTTTAAATCTTACTTCTCTTTCCATTTCCTTTAAAACTTTTGGCCTTAAAAACTTGGACCAGTATGTAGGATCGTTATAGAGACAGACAAGTAGTCCAGGAAAGACCCTCAGGGAATTTCTGACATGAGGGAAGAAGAAGGAAATCCTTTGTCTCACTTTTGTTGTTTCCTTTGGAATGTTTTCCAAAGGACACTGGCCTGTTGACAAGGCATCCCAAGGGCTTTGGGGCTGGCCCTTCCCTTTCCTTGTCCCTGGTTTATGTCTGTCCTGGTAGCCTGGTGCCTGCTTCAGGGCTGGGAACTGGGGTTGCCAGACATGCTCTGAGCTCTGCTGGCAGAAGCACTTGTGTTTGGCCTCTGTCTCTGCTTCCCTGCCCTTCTCTTCCCCATGTCCTGGGTAGCCCTGTTGAAAGGCCAGTGGCATCTCATGCCTTCAGAAAAATTTAGACAATAAAGAGGCTGCAATGATGAGCCGATTGCGTTCAGGGCTGACAGCTAAAGTCTGTGTCGACACTGAGTCAACCATCCAGAGGGAAGGTGAGCACCTTCAAGCCAATACTGGGTTCCTAGCTCCTCCCATTGGCTTGTGAGACGTGCTATGTCCATTTCATCTCTTCTCTCCCTTCAGCCTGTGTGCATTCCTCTCCTCTGGGCCCACTGCTCACCTACTCTCATTCTGTTCTTTAGTATTCTGTTCTCTCTCTCATCCCACAGTATCTTCAGTGAGAGCCAGGCCTTGGAGAACGGAGGGAAGTCCAGGTTCCCCTTTGGCTTCTGGCTCCCAGTGTCCCCTTTCTGTGTTCTTTGCTCGCCCTGTTTCCAGGATCTGCCTCCTCCATGCTTCTCCACCCATCGCATCACCACCTATTCCTAGGAAGGATTTGGATACCAGTCATGTGAATCTTCCGCATCCTCATGGCATGATATCTTGGAACACACATGCACTTGGGAACTTAGTAGCTTGGGTTGGAATCTGGGCCCTGTTCCTTACATGCACTTTGAATATGTTAACAAAAGTCTCCATGGTCAAGCTTCCTCAATCTGTAAATTGAGGCTGACAGTATATATCATGCGATTGTGAGGATTAAATGAGTAATGCATGTAAATACTTTGGACAGTGCCTGGCACTTGAGGAGTTTTATAAAAATTAGGTATTACTACCATATGAATATAAACGAATGTGCTGTACCTCAATAAGGAGTTCGGTGAGTAGGAGAGGCCCCCTTCCGTGCCATGGCAAGCTCAATCAAGGGCCACTATGGGGTGACCAGGCTGTGGGAATGGCCAGATCAGTGCCTGCTGCCATCAGCATGGCCAGGTGAACGTTGGTGATGACCAGAAAGGGCTGAACCAAATACTCAAATCAGCACAGTGGGCTTGATACTTTGGGAGCCACTGTGGAGAAGAAGAGCACAGCTGAGATCGGGAATGGAAAGTAGGTTCTGCATAGGCAGGGGTAATGTCATTCCTCCCGTCACTGGGCTGCAGGGTGAGCATCAGGCCAGCCATGCAGGAGAACAGAAAGTGCATGCTGCTGCAGGAGGGGTGTGTGCATGGCCAAATGGAAGACGTATTGCTTCCCTAGGAACCTGCTAGTGGACTGGTAGGAGGGACTGCAGCATGTGGAGGGCTGATCGCCAATAAAAACCATTTTGTTGTCACCCCCCTCCATATCCTGTGCCCTTGTTCAGGTCCTCAATGCAATTCATAGACTTTTCTTTCCCCTCCCAGGAAAGGTCCCTTGGTAAAGCCCCTGACCACAGCCACACAGAAGGTGTGTGTGTACAGTCTTCTGTGTGTGTTTTCTGCTTTCTCTAAAAGGGAGGAATGGAAAGCTTTTTTTTTTTTTTTTTTTTGGACAGGGTCTTACTCTGTCTTCTAGGCTGGAGTGCAGTGGCATGATCACGGCTCATTGCAGTCTTTGCCTCCTGGCTCAAGCGATCCTCACACCTCAGCCTCGTAAGTAGCTGGCACTAATAGGCACATGACCACCACGCCCAGCTAATTTTTTTTTTTTTTTTTGTAGAGATGGATTTTCTCCATGTTGCCAAGGCTAGTTCTGATTTGATAAAAGACACAGTATCATTACCCAGCAGGACGACAGATGTTAGAGATCCAGGACCTCTTCCTGGTGCTCTCTGACTCAATAGTGGGGCTATCTTCCCAAGGGTGGAGTGGCAGATGGCACACAGTTCCCCCACTCAAGGCTTTGGGGATACCATTCATCCTGGGGCATCACTCACATCTGCAGTCCCAGGAGTTGCACAGGGTGCAGATTTGCCCAGAGACCCCAGCCTCAACAGGGACTCTGCTTTGGGATCCCTTCCTCCCTGTTCTTGTCTCTCTTTTGTGAAGAGCCGTGGGTGAGGAAAGGTGACCATGGGTACTGAGAGCAATCAAATTGAAATGCAGGGCTAAGAGAGGCCATTGCTTTGGCCAGAGAGAAAATTCATAGCAGAGGGAAGAGCAAGTCCCAAGCTTTCCCATCAGCCCCCAAGTCCCTGGTCTCACTGCAAGCTTCAGAGGGCAGGATCCTGCCCTGGAGATGATGCACCAAAAGAGCTACCTCCCCACCAGTTCGTTAAGAAGACAAATGCCTGAGCCGAAGCTGCCGAGAACCAATTCCTTGGGATTCTTTTTCTGGCAACTTCCACGGCATTGCCAAGCTAATGGAGGGATCCCAGGGATCTATCTGATGCTGGGAGCAACAGGAAAAGTGGGAGCACACAAGACGATCTGTCAGGTGTGTGCACCTAGCACAGTGGCAATGCCCAATGTCCTGATAGAGACCTTTGTATTCCTTTGGGCTCAGGAAGAACCATAATGCCAAATGACACAGTCACATGAAAGGGCAGGGCTGCAGCCGCTGTGACTCAGCAGGAAAGCAGTTAGTTCCCCACAAGGATCTAGCTTGAGGAATATCTGAGGCCAGAGTGGAGTGGTTGGTCTGTTTGCTTTTATACTCTGCAACCCATTTATTGATACAACTGTTGTGTTTTTCAAAGTTAAGTAACATGCTATGCAAAAGTATCCTCAAGCCAAGTCCCCTAGCTCCAGGGGTGATTATCAAAATAGTGCCAGAAATTAATCCTTTTACGTGAGGATGTCGAGGAGGTCCTGGAGTCCAGGGGAAGGGGACTTGGGTGGTTCAGGGCAGTGCCATTTACCAGCCTGGAAGAAAAGCAGTTTAATATTTTCAACAACCTATATCGATACACACGTGTTGGCTGAATGTCAGCCCTGCCTGGCCCTCACCTCGAACTGAAGCTTTACTGCACGAGCATTGTGGTACTTACTCTTGCCTGAATATTGAAGAAACCCCATTCCTCATCTCCAAATCCCTCATATGGCTCTTTTTCCAATGTGAGTTTCAGAAGACTCTGAAGTGTGAGAAATCTCTCTGCTTTGACTAGTCTTTTGGGCAAGGCCTCATGTGTCAATAAGGGTGTGTTTCCTTCCTTTCCAGCTCAGTCCCAACTATTTTCTTTCATACAACACGTACTGTCCAGTGGAACTTCTTGCTCTTTCTTTTCACACACACCCTAAGCGTTCATGTCTGTAAGCCTTTGCTCCTGCAGTTTCCTCTACCTGGGTGCCTTTTCCTCTTCTCTCCTTGTGTCCAACTCATGGTCATCCTTTAAGGCCTTTGCAAATACCACCTTTTCCATGAAAGTCTCCAACTATTCCTCTCTTCAGAAATGATGTCTCTCTGTCCTGTGACATCTTAAAACAATTTTTTAAAACTTCAGTATGGCACTTTAGAATTTTGTTGTCATCATTACTGACATCATCAACATCATCATCATTTGGTTGGATTCACTGAGAATCTACTATGTGCCATGAAAATATTCCATGCTCTACAGTCTCATTTGCTTTTCTGTCTTGTAAAAATAATTATGTATGTATGTATGCATGTTTTCTTCCTTTCTAGTGTACAGTAATAAAGCAAATGGAATTTGGAATCAGATTTGGGTTTGGACCCGAGTTCCATTATTTGGTTGTAGGACTTTAGGCAAATTACTCAGGCTTCCTAAGCGTCAGTTTTCTTGTTGGTAAAACAACGATAGTAACATTTACCTCATAAGGGGTAATTGTATTATATCAAATAATAATAATTGCCAGCATTTGTTCAGTGTATATTATATGCTGGGCAGTGCTCCAAGTACCAATTCTGTGTTATTTAATAATTTAAATCCTCACAGTAACCCTATGAAATAACTAATAGTACCCTTACTGTACAGAGGGAGAATCTAAGGCAATGAAGCCAGTCAGTGGAAAGCTGGAATAAGAATTTTGACTTTAGAATCCTCACTTTTATTTTATTTTATTAATTTATTTATTTTTAGACTGAGTCTCACTCTATTGCACAGGTTGGAGTGCAGTGGTGCTACCTCGGCTCACTGCAACCTCTGCCTCCCGGGTTCAAGCAATTCTCGTGCCTCAGCCTCCCGAGTACCTGGAACTACAGGTGCCCGCCACCATGCATGGCTAATTTTTGTGGAGATGGGGTTTCACCATTTGGCCAAGCTGGTCTCAAACCCCTGACCTCAAGTGATCTGCCCAACTCAGCCTCTCAAAGTGCTGTGATTACAGGCGTGAGCCACCGCACCTGGCTAGAATCCTCCCTTTTAATCATTACCAACAACTGCCTCTGTAGGGTGGATGATAGCTGGCCTGGGCTGGATATTATCTGGACAGTACATAGCCCAGTATCTGGCATGTATTTAAAAACTAGCAGCTGTAATTCTTATTCCCATTCTTATCACTCAGGGCTGGGGTCTATCTTGTGCATCTCTGTTTCTCTACAGCACCTCGTAACACTAAGATCTTGCATTTGTTTACCATTTGCCATGTGCCAGGGATTGTGCTAAGCCTCTAGCCCTAGCAAATGAATAAATGAGTGAGTGATTGAATAGATGAATGAATGAAAAGATTAGACAAAAGCTCTTGAACAGTAGGCGAAGAATATCTGAAAAGAGGATTCATCCCTTCCAGTTTACTTGCCAGGAAAGAGGATGATGGGGTGGAGGAGAGGCCTCCCAGGGATCTGAATAACTCCCAGTATTCATCAGTATTTTCATTAACGACTTGAAAGACGGAGTGCAGAGTATGCTAATCAAATTGGTGAAGCCTGCAAGGCAGAATAGAAGCTGAGCACTTATGAGGGAAGCTGGAGCTTGCAGACAGTACTTGACAAATTGGAGAAATAAACAGAGTCAATAAACAGAGCTTCAGGAGCTGCAGACTTCAAGTGGCTCCAAAGGATCAGCTGTCTCTAATGGATTTGCCCAGAGAGATCTTTGACCCTCTTTTCCTTGGTCTTCACCTGGCTTGATTGCATCTTTGGAGCAAGCCTGCCTAAGGGGTACACAGTTTCCTTGATGAGGGGACTTATTTGGGCCTGGAAGCCTGATGGACGAAGTCCCCACTCCAAAAGCTAAGCTGTCCCCACACTTCTTCCTGGCCTATGCCTTGCTCACCTTACCCATCTGCCTGGCTGTGTCTCCATGGAGGGAAGGGGCTGGCTCCACCTGCTCCCAAAAAATATCAAGACTCAGTAAAAACATAAACTTTTCCATGTTGCCTGATCCCTACCCACCAAAATGGTGCTGCCCTTCTCTACTTCCCATACATTCCTGTTGTCAACTTCTTTTCCCATTTGAGGCTGCCCTGGAGGTGATTCTGACCTTGGCTTTTCTTGGGAAAATGTACTGGTGTGAAAGGAGGGGAAATGAGACAGTGCCTTCTGCTGGGGAAACTCCACCTCTGCCCTGCCAACCTTTAGGAAGAAGACAAAGTCTAAGTGGTTTGGCAGTTACAGGAATGTGCGGGCATTAGAGTTCCAGCTTCATCCTTCTTAAGTTACGTGGTGTTAGGTAAGTTTTTTAACTTCTCTGAGTCAAGCTCTTTTGGTTACAAACAATTGAAAGACACTTGGTTTATCTTTTTTTTTTTTTTTTTTTTTTGAGATGGAGTCTCGTTCTGTCACCCAAGCTGGAGTGCAGTGGCTCAATCTCGGCTCACTGCAGCCTCTGCCTCCTGGGTTCAAGCAATTATCCTGCCTCAGCCTCCCAAGTAGCTGGAGCTACAGGTGTACACTGCCATGTCTGGCTAATTTTTTGTATTTTTGTAGAGTTGGAGTCTCACCATGTTGGCCAGGATGATCTTGATCTCCTG
>NW_016807544.1:323256-378063 GCF_001698545.2 Rhinopithecus bieti | reverse complement strand
TTTTGAGATGGAGTCTCGTTCTGTCACCCAAGCTGGAGTGCAGTGGCTCAATCTCGGCTCACTGCAGCCTCTGCCTCCTGGGTTCAAGCAATTATCCTGCCTCAGCCTCCCAAGTAGCTGGAGCTACAGGTGTACACTGCCATGTCTGGCTAATTTTTTGTATTTTTTGTAGAGTTGGAGTCTCACCATGTTGGCCAGGATGATCTTGATCTCCTGACCTTGTGATCCACCCATCTCGGCCTCCCAAAGTGCTGGGATTACAGGTGTGAGCCACCTCGACTGGCCTTCTTTCTTGATTGGCCTCAGGGTGCCTATGACCAGACACTGACATTCCAGTCCACCTTTATGAAGAGCCTAAGAGGGAGGACAAATATCTCTGTATCCAAATCCACATTTCTGGGAAAAGAAAACTGGCCCCACTAGAATCAGGCTTCTACATTGGCCCAGTCAGTCAGGGCTGGCCTGAGGAGTGGAGGGTGGTATTGCTGGTTATCAACAGGCCAGTAAGGGCCCATCTTTGTGGGTAAGTGAAAAGTTCTCAGAGAAAAGGAAATCACCCAATTAGATGTTCAGTGCAGTCTCTGAGCCTCAATTTTCTCTTGTGAAAAATGGGGAAATATTACGTGTCTCATAAGAATTGAATAAAATATTCTATGTAAAATGCTTAGCATAGTGGCTGATACACAGTAAGGGCTGCCAGTTGAACAATTGCTCTTTATTCAAGATAAACGTCACTGGAGTTGGCAGGAAGATCCCTGAGGTAGTGTGGGCTTGGGAGGGGAAAGGTAGTGCAGAAGGCACAGGCTGGAATGATGTGAGTATAGGGAATGCATCTCTATTCATTTGTCCACTGGGGGAGACAGGGTTGTAAACCACTGGGGGTGTGGACATGCAAATGTTGTTCCTTCAGGAGGCCTGACTCCTAATTCCCAGCTGGAGAACAGGCCAGTGCTACTATGTTGTGGGTTTAAGCACCCAAACCATCCTTTCATTTATTCTTTCATTTAACAGATATTAATTGAATGCCTAGTATGTACCAACCTACTGGTTGCTGGAGATACAGCATATTTGCATTCTAGTAGGAGAGAAAGACAATAAATAAAGATAAACAAGTAAAATATATGTACTAGCAAGTGCTAAGGAGAAGGCATAAAGTGGGAAGAGGTATGTGACATGTCAGCCAGGTAAGTGAATGTTAACATTTTAAATAGGGTGGCCAGGAAGAGCCTTCCTAAGAAGGTATCTTTTGATTAAAGTCCTTGAAAGAAGTGATGGAGCTAGTCATGTTGTCTGGGGGTAGAAGTTGGGGTAGGGGAAGATAATTTCAGATAATGGGAATAGCCAGTGCAAAGGCCCTGAGGTGGGAGCCTACTTGGCACCATTAAGGAATCACAGAGAGGCCAGTTATCGCTGAAGCAGATGGAGACAGCAGGTCAGAGTATTATAGGACCCAATGATGTTGGACCCTGTAGTACACAGTAAAGTACTTTAGCTTTTACTGTGAGTGAGGGAGAAGCCATGGGAGGGTTTTAAGCAGAGGAGTGACGTGATCTGAATCAGGTTTTCAGGATCGCTCTGGAATAGAGTGCAGGGGTCAAGAACAGAAGTAGAGAGTCCAGTTAGAGGGTGATGCTAGGGGAGCTAGAGTTATGCCTTGAAGCGGGGTGGTAGTGGGAGTGGTAGAAGTAATTAGATTCTAGATATATTTTGAAGGTAGAACTGACAGAATTTGCTCAACTACTGCTTTGGCCTGCTAGCAGTGACATCAGTTCCAATTCCAGGCCCCTAAGGTGTAAGTTGGTACACGATCCTTCTTCCTGCCACCCAATCCTTCCAAAACATGTCTGTCAAACATGCTCAGAGGTCACTCCCATTTCCATGGAGACCTGAGGTTTAGAGGACTCCATGGGGTCACAGCCGTGGCTACTGGAGTCAGGAAGCTCTGACGCTCTGAAACTCTCAAGAAGCATGAGGGATTTTGACGGTGGCTGCAGCTCTCTTTCAATTTAGTGATCTGACAGTGGTCCCCGAAAGTCACATCTTCTTTCCCTTTTTAGTTTTGGGGTGCCAATTTAGGGGTCCCAGGATTGAGTTGCCAACCCAGGAACAAGTTGCCAACCTAGAAGGGCATGGAAGAACCAAGAACCATTAAGAAGTACTGAACTTGGAATCCCCCAAAAATCGGTTTGTGTCCCAGCCCTGTCACCATGGGCCTTAGTCTCTTTAAAAGGGGTCCAATTAGCTTATTTCAAGCTCTAAAGGTCTGTGAAGTTTGGGCAAGAAAAATGTTTTGTTGGTCAGGTGCAGTGGTTCACGCCTGAAATCCCAGCACTTTGGGAGGCCGAGGTGGGTGGATCACCTGAGGTCAGGAGTTTGAGACCAGCCTGGCCAACATGGTGAAACCCTGTCTCTACTAAAAATACAAAAACTATGGCCGGGCACAGTGGCTCATGCCTGTAATCCCAGCACTTTGGGAGGCCGAGGTGGGCAGATCACCTGAAGTCAGGAGTTCAAGACCAGCCTGGCCTACATGGCAAAACCTCATTTTTACTAAAACTGCAAAAATTAGCCAGGCATGGTGATACATGCCTGTAATCCCAGCTACTTGGGAGATTGAGGCAGGAGAATCACTTGAACCTGGGAAGCATAGGTTGCAGTGAGCCAAGATCGTGCCATTGCACTCCAGCCTGGGCAATAGAGAGAGATTCCATCTCAAAAAAAAAAAAAAGTTTTGTTATTGGAGATATTTATATCTGTGGACTTTGGCTCCATTAGAGTCCTCATTTTTTCAAATTGAGCCTCCTATACATCAAGAGAGATAGGTGAATTACATTTTACCAAATTGACATGATGACAGAGAAGATGCCTTCCAGCTAGACTAGCAGGCCTCATCACGCTTCCATCAACAGGCCTCACTTCTGAGCCCGAGCTGGAGATGCTCACCTCGGAGGCAAGGAGTGAGTCAGCAGAATGAGGAGCACAGGAAGGCAACACCAGCAGTTTAGTTTCCTTGTTCCTAGTTGCCTTTTACTCTCACGTTTCTGGTGAGTTGCCTTTTCAGAAAACAAACGAAACTTCGCGATTAGCCCCAGGGCTGCATGCATGACAGAGGCACCGGGAGTTCTTGGGAAGGGAGCCTGTCTGTATTTTCAGTGCCACCAGGTCATTCTCCTTTCACTAGCTCTTTTGGGGCATCTGTCTGATGGGAGGAGCTGTAGAGAATTTGAGCTCTCCTAGCTTTGGACAAAGGGAATCCCTCTTTTGTGACAACACAGGGCCTGCCAGCCATCTTGAAACCAGCTTGGGAGTTGCTCCTTCAAGCCAATGATGTGAATGCCCCAATTCTCCCTTCGATACTCCTGAACTGGTCATCATGGCCCTTAAGCCTGAGAACTAAAAAAAAAGTCCTAAGCCCTTCAGCCGTATGAACAGATCTCCTCTTGGCCAACAGGACCCTAGAGAAAACTTAAAAACTAAGTTCCCAGCCAGGACGGGATGGGAGGTCAGACATGCCTCCTTATACGCCCTCCCTTTTGCAGTTTAGACGCTGACCAGCACTAATGTTAAAATAGAGACCATGGCCGGGCGCAGTGGCTGACGCCTGTAATCCCAGCACTTTGGGAGGCCAAGGCAGGTGGATCATGAGGTCAGGAGATTGAGACCATCCTGGCTAACACAGTGAAACCCTGTCTCTACTAAAAAATACAAAAAAATTAGCCGGGCATGGTGGTGGGCGCCTGTAGTCCCAGCTACTCAGGAGGCTGAGGCAGGAGAATGGTGTGAACCCGGGAGGCAGAGTTTGCAGTGAGCTGAGATCGCACCACTGCCCTCCAGCCCAGGCGACAGAGCAATACTCCGTCTCAAAAAAAAAAAAAAAAAAAGAGAGAGACCATAAGACTAATAGAACAGATCAATTGTGGTAATAAAATACCAAGTTATAGGCCAGGTGCAGTGGCTTACATCTGTAAGCCCAGCACTTTGGGAGGCTGAGGTGAGTGGATCACCTGAGGTTAGGAGTTTGAGACCAGCCTGGCCAACATGGTGAAACCCCAACTCTGCTAAAAATACAAAACTAGCTGGGCATGGTGGCACACACCTGTAATTCCAGGTATTCGGGAGGCTGAGGTGGGGGAATTGCTTGAACCTGGGAGGCAGAGGTTGCTGTGAGTCAAGATTGTGCCATTGCACTCTAGCCTGGGTGACAGAGCGAGACTCCATCTCAAAAAAAAAAAAAAAAAAAACCACGTTATAAACAGGACCTGAGGCCACGCCAGGCAAGGTTAAGTCATGAACCCCTACATTTAAAGAATAAACTATATCCCAACTGCCACAAGGGTTTTCTTCTTCTCTAGTAATCAAGCATTGGCCTTGGGATAAGCAATATTGAAACAACTGTAGCTTGTCCACTGCCAGATGCTAATGAACTGACCTGTTCCACAAGCCAAAACTACAGCTTTCACTGGACAAGAGGCTGATTTCAGTAACTTTCTCCTGATAAGTGCCCACTCACCATGGACTGGTTCTGGCATTTACAGAGCCTGTGCACTTGAGTGACATCATGTCTCTGCTTCACCTTTTGACATATAGGGCTTAACTACATTGCAATTAAATGGTAAGTCTCCACCCCAAAATGAACATGGGACTCATGTAAAATGCATGTTTGTTCAGTATGCATGCATCAGGACCCCCTTCACGAATATTTATAGTTCCTCCTATTACCTGTTGAATATATATACTTAGCCAAATTTACCCTTCAGCATAAATTTCTGTTCCAACTTCTCCTCCCTTGAAGTGCCTGCTAACAGTCTCTGCTGAAGGCTACTTTCCAGCTTGTCAGGTTGGCCACCCTGCAGGCTGTAAACCTGTACCAGAAATAAAGCCTCTTCTCCAAACTTAGAGATCTCATGATTTTAAAGCTGACAAGACCACATTTCCTGAATGGCCCCGGAATGAGTGACGTGGGCTTGCTGATGATGCCGTTTGGGTGTCTTGGAGAAAGATTGATATACCATATAGTGGTTTTTTTCCCCAATTGAGACCCGGTGAACAAACTGTGTCAGAATCACAACTCACTTAGGGATTTTGCTTTATGATGCAAAAGCTGGGATGCATAGACAATAACGAGATGGGTGAAGTGCGAAATAAGAGCAGTGGAGGCTGAGGAAAGGAGAGGTTTTCATTAAGGCAACTTTAGGGCATAGGTCTGCCCTCGTCTTAAGCTTTGTGCAGGAGTAGGTGAAGTTGAAATGGCTCTAGCTATTCAGCTTATTTTCTTTGCCCTTAATTTTTACTGAAACTCTTCCTTTTTTGTGACACAGGGGCTCACTCTGTCGCCAAGGTTGGAGTGTAGTGGTGCAATTACAGCTCACTGTAGCCTTGACATCCCAGGCTCAAGCAATCCTCCCACATCGGGAGTAGCTGAGACTACAGGCATGTGCCACCATAGCCAGCTGTTTTTTTTTTAATTTTTAGTAGAGATGGGGTTTCATCATGTTTCCCAGCCTGATCTTGAATCCCTGGGCTCAAGTGATCCTTCCACCTTGGCCTCCCAAAATGCTGGGATTGCAGACATGAGCTACTGCTCTGGGCCTAATGTAAATTCTTTCCCCTGGCTATTCACTGTTGAGACCTCAGTGGGTTATGAATACTATTATATGCCTATCACCAAGGATGCAAAAATGAGTAAGACACATGGTCTTACTGGGCCTAATAGCATGTGCCAGTAATTGCAGCCGCTTGGGAGGCTGAAGCAGGAGGATTGCTTGAGCTCAGGAGTTCAAGACCAGCCTGTGCAACATAGTGAGACCCCATCTCAAAACAAGAAGACACATGGTCCCTGCCCTTGAAATTTTGTCTAATGTGAGAGACAAACATGTAAACTAATAATTAGATGCTCAACCCTTGGCTGAATAGCCAGAGATTACCTTTTAAATTCAAGTTGGTTGTTCTTAGAATAAGCTAATTCTTATTCAGATCACTCCCAAATATTTTGTGGATGAGAACTGGTTAAAAGACTTCGCTTAAACACTTACCATACTCTTATCCCACACTTGCCTGTGTAAAAGCTCAAAATTTCCCCTCTGAACACCCATGCTAACACCCCCATCTTGCTCTTTGTTCTTTTACGTAGGCCCTTACCAGTCAAACGGTTTTGGTTCCCACCTCAAGATCATGGTATATCTCAGTAGATGATAAAAAACTATTTGCTTCAGCTCATATTATTGGCCTATACCTATGATCACAGCTTCCCAGTGCATCCCAGGTTCCTCTTCCTCAATCTTCTACATTCCATTCTGTTTTGGTCTGGTCTACACTATTCTTTTTTTAAGACAGGGTCTCACTTTGTCACCCAGGCTGAGTGCAGCTCACTGTAGCCTCCTGGGCTTAAGCAATCCTTTTCTCAGCCATCCGAGTAGCTGGAACTACAGGCATGCACCACACCCAGCTAATTAATTTTTTTTTTTAATTTAAAAATGTAGTTTTAACAAGGAAACTACAGGTGCAGTGGCTCACGCCTGTAATCCCAGCACTTTGGGAGGCCGAGGCAGGTGGATCATTTGAGGTTGGGAGTTTGAGACCAGCCTGACCAACATGGAGAAACCCTGTCTCTACTAAAAATACAAAATTAGCTGGGCTTGGTGGTGCATACCTGTAATCCCAACTACTCAGGAAGGCTGAGGCAGGACAATTGCTTGAACCTGGGAGGCAGAGGTTGCAGTGAGCTGAGATTGTGCCATTGCACTCCAGCCTGGGTAACAAGAGCAAAACTCTGACTCAAAAAAATAAATAAATAAAAAATCCTCCCAACTCAGCCTCCCAAAGTGTTGGGATTACAGGCATGAGCCACTGTGCCTGGCCAGCACTATTCCTACTTTTTTTTCAGATGGGGGTCTCACTATGTTGCCCAAACTGGTCTTGAACACCTGAGCTCAAGCAATCCTCTTGCTTTAACCTTCCAAGTAACCAGGATTACAGGCACATGGCTATCACACCAGTGAGACCATGTGTCTTCCTCACTTTTGCATCTTTAATGATAGGCACATAATAGTATTCATAACCCACTGATCTCTCAACAGTTAGTGGCCAGGGGAAAGAGTTTACTACAATACAGGCCAAGGGCAAGGAAAAGAAGTGCACCTCGAATACTCTTCTTCTTTTTTTTTTTTTTTTTTTTGAGATGGAGTTTTACTCTTGCTACCCAGGCTGGACAGGCTGGAGTGCAATGGCATTATCTTGGTTCACTGCAACCTTCGCCTCCTGGGTTCAAGCGATTCTCCTGCCTCAGCCTCCCAAGTAGCTGGGATCACAGGCAGGTGCCACCACGCCCAGCTAATTTTGTATTTTTAGTAGTGACAGGGTTTCTCCATGTTGGTCAGGCTGGAGTGCAGTGGAGAACTCCTGACCTCAGGTGATCCGCCTTTTTCAGCCTCCCAAAGTGCTGGGATTACAGGCGTGAGCTACTGCGCCCGGCCATTGAATACTCTTCTATTCAGAGGTGCAAAGCCATCAGCCAATTCTAGACCCCTTGAGCTGCCTGAAATTTAACCAGAAGCTGATTTTGCTACTGTCCTCTTGCTTGTTTGCTCTTAGAAGAGCAGCCATAACTTCCCATAACTCAGACAAGTCAAGGAGTTGAAATGTGAGGCAAGAAAACCAAGCTGCACAGAGACAATGGGTAGAGCTGCCAGGTTATGAACTAGGCCAACATGTGACCTTCCCAGCAAAGCTCAAGATTCTGGTTCCCATTCCTGATAGGGCCCCAGAGGTCAGAGGCCAGACCCCAATCATTATGCAGCAATTCCAGAAGGAGAAACGGTTTGGGGGCCTGAATAGCCAAATGTGCCAGTGGGAGGGTAAAGGAAGCACCTCCGCCTTATTCTCTTATAACAAGCGCCTTTTGGTTGGAAGTCATAGCTTTTCTTTTTTTTAAGTGGTAACTGGTAGAATTTTTATATTTACTTTTAGATTATCTAGTTAAAGAAAAAGTCAACTCATATGGTCAGGGTAGGAGAGAAGACACATATTATGGTTTTAAAAATCCAACTGTCTTTTCTTAGAGTTGGATAAAAGGCAGGAAGGGAGGCCAGAGGTTTTGCAGGGAAATCCCTTAAATATGCCTCTTTTCTTTTCTTTGCTTCATCAGCAAACATTTATTAGGATATGCATATTACAATATGCAAGAATAGGTCTTTCTGCCTGAAATATCCTTCCTTCTCCTCCTTTCCTTTACAGCTTGGGCCTAATCAACAACCATTTATTCTTTAGACCTCAGTTCCCTGAGACTTTTCTCCCTTGAATAATGATAAGGCTTAAAATGCAAGCTGCCCCCAAATCCTCAAGTATGTGGAGGTATTATTAATAATTTGTAGATTTTTCGCTGAAGGCACTTTTGATGTGGAAGGGAAGAAGGGTAGAGAACAGGGGCTTGAAGTGAGCGGGAGGAGGGGCTATAAGGTGGTCCCATGCAGGGTAGCAGGGAGGTTTAGGAAGGAGAGGCTGGGGATCTTACATATTGATTTGTCCAACTTCTCAAGTTCTGAGGAAGCTTGAAATTTGAATCAGAATTTTTATCCTGGACATTCAGAACCTGATGTGATTTTATTCCAGGTGAAGGAGAGATTAAAGTAGTCAGCATGGGTTAGTACCAGACACAATTGAGGCTGAGAAGAGGATGTGCAAGCCCTTGACATCCTGGGGAGAATGGAGTGCTCACCACCTTGGGAAACAGTTTCCAACATCACAGTGGGCCAAGAATGTGGGCTTTAAAGTTGGACAACCTGGGTGCACACCTTGGTATTTCCATTTATTAGTTGTAAGACTCTGGGCAATTTACTTGATCCCTCTGAGTCTCAAATCTCTCATCAGTAAAATAGAGGTTAGAATAATAAGTACCTCATAAAGTGACATTTACAAACCCAATAAGGATAGCAAAAAGCAGTTCTGGCACACAGTAGTCAACAGTTGTTTTCTATTATAGGATTGGATTATTCTGTAGGGAGGAAAATGGGGAAAGAAATGGTAGGGTTGGGGGGATGGATTATAAGGGATGGATTGGGGTTGTGCAAAGAAGGACTTAAGAGTTTAGTCGGAGGTGGGTAGTTGGAGGCAAAGGTGATGTGTGGAGTCCTTACCTTGGTCCTCAAGATTTTTGGAATGGTGACATGCCAAAATCTTAGCGACACTTAAGAGTACTGTGGTTTATTTATAAACAATATGTGGCTAGATAAAGGAATGGTCAGAAGGAGTATCTGGATACAGGGCTGGGGATTAGCTGACTCTGCAGGCTGTCTGCCTGTGCTCAGGAGTCAGGCCACTCTATCCCCTCCTGCTTAGTGTGGTCCACAGACCAGCTGCATAGCACCACCTGGGATCTTGTTAGGCAGAGCCTTGGGCTCTGCTCCAGTCCTGATGAATCAGAATCTGCATTATAACAAGATTCCCGGGTGATTCATGCATATATTTAAGCTTCGGGGAGATGTGTGAGCTGCTGAGATTTAAAAACTCTTTACACCAGGACAGAATGCCATCAGGTGATGCTAAGAACCTGATTACATTCTAATTTTAAACTAACTTTATACTTTAGTGGGCTCATTCTTGAATAAAATCTTTGTATATGGACCAATGCCAGGAGGAAACCATATTACCAATGTGCCTTTGACATATTTAACCTTCTTGACCCTGACTCACGTGGGTACGGGCACATGCATACATGCATGTGTGTACACACACACTATAACATCAGCACTATTCAGCATGAGTTTTGATTACCAGACATAATTCCTGTATTAGTGATTCACTAGACATTCCCTAATGCATAACTTCTATTAATAGTCTTTTAAAAAATTCCCCTATTGCCACCTGCCAGGGGATGCAGGAAATCAATTCAAACAACCTTCAGCAGTCCTGAAGGGAAATTTTTAGGTCTCTTTGCAGAGAATCCAATCCCAGAAGGACTGAAAGCTAGGTTAAAGAGTCTATTGCTGTGTCCAGCGTGGTTCCTTGAATACATCATTGCTGTGTGCCTCAGTTTCTCTTCTGCAAATGAGCCACATGATTGACAAAGAGGGGTTCAGCTTATTGAACAGACTCCCTTTCCTCTTCTGTTTTACCCTTCCTTTTTCTGGGTCCTAAAGAGACCCCAGGTTATTTTAACTAGATGCCGGTGTCAACATGGGATAGTGTAGATTTAGACTCAGGCTAAGACAGTGAGGCTTAGAGGCTCAAAAAGTAGTTTGGTTGCAGGGAGTGAAAGGGGAATAGAAGAAGCTAAAGGATTTAGCCCTTCTGCAAGCTCAATGCCAGCTCAGATGATACTTGAGAGCCCTAAATTATCTCATGCTCAAAGGTTTACAGTTCAGTCCACTGTAGGTGCAGTATTAGTACCTTGCTTACACTGAATTACATGCCAAATGGGCCACCGGCATGCCTTTTTAATTTCTTCATTTCCTTATCATAGATGTTTCCGTAAAACGCTAGTCTACTAAGAACCCGTAACCATGCCTGATAGATACCCCATTCCCATTGTTCTTACCTCCATCCCTTCATCTTTTCTCAAGCCCCTCTACATGGACCAGGAAGGACCAATTCCGCATGGAGTTACCTAGGATATCCTACCATGTATTTATGGAATATTAGGACTGCAAAAGACTTTACAGTTCAGTAACTGCCAAATATCAGTTTATGAACCAGTACTGGAATTCTAGCTTCTAAAAAAAATAGTTTCCTAGACCCCATCATGTGTATTTTTTAAAATGCTGGCTGGCTGATTCTGACACTCTGACGGATTTCTGACTCATCTTTGCCCATTTATAGGTGAGTATAAGGCCTGCCACAAGCTCAAGTCCCACAGCCAGGCATGGCAGATCCAGGTTCACACTTCCTCAGGCATGGGTCAGGTGCTTACCTGCATTTCTAAGCCCACGTGTGTGTCAAAGAAGCAGAAGCCCTATAATGCTGAATCAAAAATAACCAAAAAGTAAAAATGTAAGGAACATTTCGATAAAGTCACCTTGACTACCAGAATTCTCTGAAAGAAGGGAAGACTGATGTGTTTCAGATGTCCCTCCCTGACCCCTACCCCCAGCCTGCACTTTGCCTGTCCCCAAAGCCTCACTGCTCTGTGGTTGGGAGAATGAGGGAATGGACTATGTCTCTCCATGATTGCACAGTTTCAGTTACTTCTAAATCTAGAAATATCATTTGCCTTATAGGCTGCCAGACTCCACTTAGGACTTATCAAAACAGACAAAGCAAAGCAAAACAAAACATAAAACCAGACCAAACAAGAGCTTTCACTCAAGACTCCTCAGATGACCTTGGAAAGCTTCGCGGCCTTCTCTTGCGGATGACCGACCCAGCTCTCGGTTCTTCACTTTGGGAGCTCTTTTCTTCCCTCCACATTGGTAATCACTTCTATGCAGGTGACTCTCAGACCTTCCTCTGAGTCATTCCCCTTCCCCAGCACACATCCCACCAGGATGTCCTGTCATCACCTCCCTCTTCACTGCATCCTAACAGAACACAACCCTCTCCATCCACATGTGTTATCTCCAGGTGCCCCCATTTGGCTGGCACTTTCACAATGCTTCTCATTTTCTAAGCTTGAAAATTGAAGGGATGTTTCTAGTTAAGTACCCTGGACTCCATCACTGGTCTTGTCTTACGTTGGATAAAGGACAGAAGGAATTATTAAGTCTGTAGGTGGCATAAAGTTAGGGAAATTGGCAGATATGGTTGGCAGAATCAAGACCAAAATGTTCACAAGAAGCTATGAGGAAATATGGAAAGCAATATGATTATATTTAATAGGAATGAAATTGTATTGCATTAAGATAAAAAAGTTACAATACTGTATTTTCCCACTTATGTGAATGTCAGAAACAATTTTTGTCTTTGTAAAATGAATCTATAGGGCTAGAAATCAGAATAGCGGTTGCCTCTAGGAGTTTGAAGAGGAGATTGACTAGAAAGGGGCATGAGAGAAGTTTCTAGGGTGATGATGATGTCCTATATTGTGATTGGTGTATTGTTGCAGGAGCGTACTCACTTACTAACTAATACTTGAGATCTGTGCATTTTGTGGCACATAATTATAACTCAATAATACAATATATGAAATTTCTTTGGAGTAATTTATTATTGCTTTATATTGTATTATTCTTTAAAAAGTAATGGTACAAGTAAGAGATGGGGCCACAAACATGCTACATTCCAACTGTGAAATGATTGGATAAAAAAACAAGGCATTTTGCAATCCAGAGGTAGGGAAATGATGATGGTTCCCTGTTTTCTGTGCTGGCCGTACAGTTCTGTGTGCCATATTTAAAGAGGGACACTAGGCCAGGTGCAGTGGCTCATGCCTCTAATCCCAGAATTTTGGGAGGCCCAAGCAGGGGGCCTGTTTGAGCCCAGGAGTTTGAGATCAGCCTGGGCAATACACTGAGACTACCATCTCTACAAAATAATAATAATAATTATTATTATCTGGGTGTGGTGGCATATGCCTGTGGTCCCAGCTACTCAGGAAGCTGAGGTGGGGGAATCCTTTGAGCCCAGGAGTTTGAGGCTGCAATGAGCCATAATTATGCCACTGCACTCCAGCCTGGGCAACCTCGTCACAAAAAAAAAGAAAGTGAAGGACACTAATAGACTGAAAAACAAAGTTCAGAGCTGAAAAACCTGTTAGCAGAGGAGCTGAAGGAACTGAGAACATATAGGCTGGAAACTAGAAGATTATAAAGACAGCTCGGGTGACTGACTGTCCTTAAATATTTGGAACAATGTTATGTTGAGGAGAAGACTGTCTTTCCCTGGGCAGGACCAAGGAGACTGTGGATAAAAGCTACTGAAAGACAGACTAGCCTGACATAAGAAGGTCCATTCTAAATGGCAGAATGAACTAAATATGGAATGTGCTGTCTTTGACACAGGGCTCCCTGGAAGTGTTCAGGCTGTGGCTAGAGAGCCAACTGTTGAGGACATCATAAGGTTCTAATGTGAAGATCTATGGTTTCCCGAGAATCTGCTATGTGCCAGGCACTCTGCTAAAAGCCAGAGACAATCAACACTATAAGACATGGCAAAATAAATAAACAAAGAAATAAAACAAAAGCCAGAGACAAAATGAATGATGTGATTATTATTCCCCAATAATTACCGAATACCAAATAATGCTTACTTTGTACCAGACACCATCCAAAGCAGTTTACATACATTATGACATTCCATTCTCAAAATAGTTATGAGGGAATGGTACTATTACATCTCTATTTTCATAAACGAGACACACCACTCATACATGTTGAAGTCTGAAGTTGAACCGGCCAAAGAGTGTGTGCACCAGCACGGAGCCAAAAGTGGAGGCTCATGTCACAGACCGTGGAGCCCTCTACCCCGCTAGGGCTGTCTCTCATGCAGACTACAGTCTTGACTCTGTCTTCGTTCAGCGGCAGCAGCTACAGAAGGGTCTGGGGGTGGGTGCACTGGACATTCCTTGAAGGAGCTGTATTAAAAGAACCAGTCAGCCCCACCAATCTGGTAACTATTTGGTCTTCCTAGGATCTTCCTGAAGGCTGTAGAACTTTGGTGTCCCATGTGGTAGCCACTAGCCACATGTGATTGTTGAGCAATTGCAATGTGACTAGTCCAAATGGAGATGTGCTGGAAGCAGAAATTACACATTGGGTTATGAAAAAATGTAAAATGTATCATATGTAGTTTTTATATTAAGGATATGCTAAAATAGTCATATTCTAGGTATATTGGGTTGAATAAAACATACTATTTAAATAGTTTTATTGAGATATAATGCACCATTTAAGATGTACACTCCCTTATACTTTTAGCCTATTTACAGAGTTATGCATCCATCACCACAATCAAGTTTAGAACATCTTCGTTACAAGAAGAAACCCCGCACCCTTAGCTACCACTTCCCGATCCTCTCATCTCCCTGACCCCTTCTGCTAGGCAACCACTAATCTGCTTTCTGACTCCATGGATTTATCTACCCTGGAGATTTCATGTGAATGGAATCACAAAATATGTGATACGTTGTGCCTGGTTTCTTTCACTTAGCATAATGTTTTCAAGGTTCATCCATGTTGTAGCATGTATCAGTACTTCATTCCTTTTCATTATGTATAATATTCTGTTGTGTGGATATATATCACGTTTTATTTATTCATTCATTATCAATGTTGATGGGTATTTTTTTCCCACCCTTTAACTTTTATGAATAATGTTGCTATAAACATTACTGTATAGGTTTTTGGGTGAACACATGTATTCAGTTCTTTTGGGTATAGACTCAGGAGTGGAATTGCTGAGTCACAGGGCCACTATGATTAACCATTTGAGGAACTGCCAGACTCTTCCACAGCAGCTGCATCATGTTGTGTTACCACCAGCAGTGAATGAGAGTTTCAGTTTCTCTACATCCTCACCAGTGCTTGTTACCTTATTCATGATAGCTATCCTAATGGGTGTGAAGTGGTCCTGCATTGTGGTTTTGATTTGCATTTCTCTAATGGCTAATGATGTTGATGATCTGTTATTGTGTTTATTAGCCATTTGCATATCTTCTTTGGAGAAATGTCCTTCAGATCCTTTGCCCATTTAAAAATTGGATTATCTTTTTATTATTGAGTTGTAATAGTCCTTCATATATTCTAGACACAAGTTCCTTATCAGATATAGGATTACACACATTTTCTCTCATTCCGTGGGTGGCCATTTCATGATGGTGTCCTTTGAAGCACAAATATTTTTAATTTTAATAGATAGAAGGTCTAGTTTATCTACTTGTTCTTTTGTGGTTTGTGCTTTTAGTGTCATATCTAAGAAACCATCAATCCAAGGTCATCAAGGTTTATACCTATGCTTTCATCTAAAAATTCTATAATTTTAGCTTTTACATTTAGGTCTTTGATCCATTTTGAGTAAATTTTTATAGAGAGAGGTATGGCCCTAACTTCATTCTTTGGCCTGCAGCTACTCAGTTGTCCCAGCACCGTTTGTTGAAAATACTCTTTTTTCTCCATTGAACTATCTTGGTACCCCTGTAGAAAATCAATTTACCATAAATACCAGGGTTTATTTCTGGGTTCTCATTTCTATTCCATTGATCTATTTGTCATCTGTCTTTGTGCCAGTGCCACATTATCTGGATTACTGTAACTTTGTCGTAAGTTTTGAAATCAGGGAGAGAGGGTCCTCCTACTTTGTTCTTTTTCCATATTATTTGGGCTATTCTGAGTCTCTTGAATTTCCATATGAAGTTTAGGATCAGTTTATCATTTTCTGCAATTAAATCAGTTGGAATTTTATAGAGACTATGTTGAATCTGTAGATCAGTTGAGGAGTATTGCTATCTTAACAATATTAAATCTTTCAATTCATAAACATGGGATATCTTTCCATTTAATTTAGGTTCCTTTAATTTCATCCAACAATCTTTCGTAGTCTTCAGAGTAATAGTTTTGAACTTCTTTTGCTATTATTTCTGAGATTTTTTTTGTTTGGTTGGGTTTTGAGAGACAGAGTCTTGCTCTGTCGCCCAGGCTAGAGTGCAGTGGCGCTATCTCAGCTCACAGCAACCTTCACCTCCTGGTTTCAGGCGATTCTCCTGCCTCAGCTTCCCAACTGTCTGGGACTACAGGAATGTGCCACCGTGCCCAGATAATTTTTGTATTTTTTAGTAGAGATGGGGTTTCATTATATGTTGGTCAGGCTGGTCTTGAACTCCTGACCTCAGGTGATCCACCCACCTCAGCCTCCCAAAGTGCTGGTATTACAGGCGTGAGCCACCACACCTGGCCTATTCCTGAGTATTTTATCCTTTTTAAAATTTTATTTTAAAGAGACAGGGTCTCGCTCTATTGCCCAGGCCAGAGTACAGTGGTGTGATCATAGCTCACCACAGCCTTGAACTCCTAGGCTCAAGGGATGTTCCTGCCTCAGCCTCCCAAGTAGCTAGGGCTACAGGAATGCACCACCATGCCTGGCTTATTCCTGAATATTTTATTCTTTTGGGTTGTTTCCATAGTTTTATTTTCATGTAGAATGTATTACTGAAAGAAATTTTCTGGCCAAGTGCAGTGGCTCACACCTGTAATCCCAATACTTTGGGAGGCCAAGGCGGGCGGATCACGAGGTCAGGAGATTGAGACCATCCTGGCTAACACGGTGAATCCCATCTTTACTACAAATACAAAAAATTAGCAGGGCGTGGTGGCGGGCACCTGTAGTCCCAGCTACTCGGGAGGCTGAGGCAGGAAAATGGCGTGAACCCGGAATGAGGAGCTTGCAGTGAGCCGAGATTGCACCACTGCACTCCAGCCTGGGTGACAGAGCGAGACTCCGTCTCAAAAAAAAAAAAAAAGAAAGAAATGTTCTGTATTTCTTTAAAGTAACTGTTAGAAAAATTAAAATTATATAAGTGGTTCACATTACATTTCTAATGGGCAGCACTGCTCTAGAATAAAAAGGCTGTGAGATTAGAGAAAACAAAGGAACATAAAATAATGGGATATATTCAAGGTACTCATAACATTATGCCCCTGGAGCTACATGTGTGAGCTAAACTTGGTCTAGAATTTTCCCTGTTATAGAAATCACAAATCTTGAAGGGTTCTGACTGCACTTAGAGAAAACACGCCTAGCTGCTTGTTCCTACTCTACCTGGAGGGGCTTTAATCAGATATAACCTCCAGGGTCTTCTGTGATTTCTCTGACGTTTGGGCTTCCAAAGGTAGTAAAAGTGACATTGCTTGAGCCCAGGCATGAAAAAACAGAAAAAAAAGCAAGAAGACAGTTCACGTGATGTTTCTCTCAAATCTTTTCACATTATATCCAGGAAAAGGAGTACTAGAGTATTGCCGTAGGCACCAGTCTGAAGTTTACTCATCTCTTATCGCTCCTGCCCCACCCAGTTGGCTCGCCTCAAGAAATTCTTCCTGGATCTTCTGGAGTTGGTATAGATTCTCTCTTCTATGTGTTCCCATGATTTTTGTTTTGTTTTGCTTTGTTTTTTGAGACAGGGTCTTGCTCTGTTGCTTAGGCTGGAGTGTAGTGGTGCGATCTTGGCTCACTGCAACCTCTGCCTCCTGGGCTCACGTGATCCTCCTACCTCAGCCTCCCGGGTAGCTGGGACTACAGGCATGCACCATCATGCCTGGCTAATTTTTTTATAACGACAGGGTTTTGCCACACTGCCCAGGCTGGTCTTGAACTCCTGGGCTCAAGCGGTCCGTCTGCCTCGTCCTCCTAAAGTGTTGAGATTACAGGCGTGAGCCATGGCACTGAGCCTCCACGATGTTTTCTAGAACATTTCCTGCACAGAACTGACACTGCGCATTTACTTTTTTTTTCTTCCTTATACACTGTAAGGCCCTCAAGCAGAGACAACACCTTGTTACCAATGAACCACCTAATGAAGTGATTGGAATAAGTACTGAGTGTGGGAGTGAAAAAATGAGTACTATGCTCCTTCTTCCTTTAGAAGAGAACAATTTTACAGCATATATATATATATACACACACACACACACACACACACACACACACACACACACACATATATATGTGTATATATATTTTGGAAGTGTACTTTGGTTCAGTGGAAAGAGTATTGTTTGTTGTCAGGAGACTGACCTGAGTTCCAGTTCAGATTTGCTACTTACTATCTGCGTGACCTTGAATAAAACTCTTAATCATTTCTGGACTTGATCTCTCATCTGAAAGAAAAGAGAGTTGAACTACTGAGCTTCAAGCTTCTGTCCAGCCCTAATATTCTGTGAGATTGCAAAACAAGGCACGTCTAGGGGTCAAATGTAGGCTCCCTTTCAGACAGGCAACTCAACGGAGCAGCTGAGATGCCCAGCCTTTCTCAGGGGCCTCCACCGCCTTCCCCTCCTCCATGTCTTAGCAAATATTAATAGTCAAGGACCTCGCTGAATGTGGTTTTTAATAGAATCCAATTTCAGTCCATTTAGAGTGGGACTTTTCATGCTGACTTGGTAATTTGAACTATGCCACGCCTGATGGACTGAATGCATTTTCCCTGCCTCCGCTGCCCGCCCTGGGCTGCTGTGGAGAGAGAGTGCTGGCATTGGGACCAGGGAGTGGGGCATCTTAAAGCAGCTGCAGACCAGCTATTTGACCTCACGGACAGTCTTGTCTTTCCTGCCCTGAGGCATGTGATGAGGATACCAAGGGCATTGGAAGGGGAGTGGGCAATGGCCATTCTATTTCCTGGCAATGGCCGTCTCCTTGCAGCTTAGAGGCTGCTGGCTTCTGGTGGACTGTCAGGAAGAAAACTGAGTTCATCGTTGGATGTGACTGGAAGACAGCTGATTCTGAGAACCATCAGAATTATTCTAACTGATTGCTGTGGAGTCTCTTTGAAGCCTGGAGAGGCATGGGTTGGAGCATGGAGCTTCCTCTGTCTTTCTACTTCCCACCTCCAAGTACTTGTCCTGTTTGAGCAGAGAGTAACCTAAGGGCTTGTTGGAAGGTTTCCTTCCTTCTACAGTGCAGAGAGGGGGAATATGGAAGGTGAACGTGCAAGTATTAGCAGCCACGCTATAAACAAGGAAACTGAGGCCAGGGAGGGTGGGGGAAGGAAATAAATGTTTTTTCTGTGCTTATTCTGTGCCAGCCACTGAGCTGGGACATAATTATTTCTTAGTCCTCCCAACACCCTTTTAAGGGATAAAACATTTCCCCCAGCCTGGCCAACATGGTGAAAGCCCGTCTCTACTAAAGATACAAAAATTACCCAGGCGTGGTGGTGTGTGCCTGTAATCCCAGCTACTCAGGAGGCTGAGGCAGGAGAATTGCTTGAACCTGGGAGGTGGAGGTTGCAGTGAGCTGAGATCACGCCACAGCACTCCAACCTGGGCGACAGAGCAAGACTCTGTCTCGAAAAACAAAACAAAACATTCGCCCCATGTATAGGTGAGGAAAATGAGGGTCAGAAAAGTTAGACGACTGCACCAGGGTCACACAACTAGCAGATGTTAAAGCTGGTATTCAAACAAAACTCCATCTATCCACTGTAAAATGTCACATGGTTTGAAATGGTGGAGCGGTGTGCTCTAAAATTTGCTGGGCCTCAGCGGTGGCCCCTTAACCTGGTTAGTTACCTCATGGCATTAAAAAAACTATCCTGAACATTATCCCTGTGAAACTGATTCAATGGGTCTAAGGTAGAGTCTGAGATTATGTATTTTTAAAAAGCTTTTCCAAGTGATTCTGATATCTTGGAAAGCACAGGGCTGGAGCATGGCTTCTCTCCTGACCCAAGTCTCTCAGGACATCTTCATTTCTCAGAAGCACAGATCTAGTCCAGACCTGCATTTACCTCAAGTAACGTTTGCCACTGAACCCATTATTCATTCATTCCAGGCTCAATGCTCAACGTTTTCTGAGTACCTACAATGTGCCAGGCATGGTGCTCGACATTCTGACTGCAAAGATGAATATAACACAGTGCCTGTCTTGAGGAACACCCAGGGTGTGCGGGAGATGAATGTAAACTAGAAACTACAATTTGTTGTAGCAAAAGCTAGGCTGAGGTAGGCTTGTGTTGCTTTAAGAATTCAGACTAAAGGACCAAAGAAGGCTTTCTAGCAGTAATCCTGAGTTAAGGCCTATACAAGCTAGCAAGGCAAAGAGAGGATTGAAGGGCTAAGGAATAGCCAGTGAGGCAGAGGGAAGCAACAGCGTGGAAAGGTCCAGAAACCCAGCACAATGGTTCAGGGCAGCACAAGATGCTGTGCAGCAGTGGAATGTAGGATACTTTGGGAAGCAGACCAGGAAGTGAGCCTGGAAAGATCAGTGGAGACAAAATATGAAAGACCGTGTGTGTTGTTAAGGCATTTGGCCTTTATCCTAAAAGTGACGAGGTGCCATTAAAGATTTTACTGTATTTTTTTCTTGAGACAGAGTCTCACTCTGTCACCCAGGCTGGAATGGAGTGGCGCCATCTCGGCTCACTGCAACCTCTGACGCCCAGGTTCAAGTGATCCTCCTGCCTCAGCCTCCTGAGTAGCTGGGATTATAGGTGCCTGCCACTGCACCCAGCTACTTTTTTTGTATTTTTTAGAAGACATGGGTTTTCACCATCTTGGCCAGGCTGGTTTTGAACTCCTGAGCTCATGATCCACCCACCTTGGCCTCCCAAAGTGCTGAAGTTGTGGAGTGACATGGTCAAATTGTGTTTTGGAAGGGTCACTCGGATAGAAATAAGAGAATGAACTGTAGACAGACGCCGGCAACAGAGGAACCAATTAATTGCAGAATTAAGAATTTATGTATGTCAAAAAGCACCATAAACAAAATTTGAAAGCAAAGCACTTGGAAAGCATATTTGCAGCATTTCTTGACAAAAATAATATTCTTAATAAAATTACAAATTGATAATAAACATACCAATATCAAATAAATAGAAAATTCACAAAGAAAGAAGTACAAATGGTCAACAAGCATATGAAAATGTTATTCGCGAAGAATCAAAGAAAGTTAAAATAACACTGACATACTATTATCCCAGCTATCAAATTGGTAAAGATTTGATAAGTGATGATACCTAGTGTTAGGGTGCAGGAAACAGGGTACTCTCTAGACTCCAAATAGGAGAGTGTTTTGGTACAAACTTTCTGGAGGGTGGTTGGCAACATGTATCAAAATTCTTAAAAATAGCCAAGCAAGTCTCTTCTTGGAGTTTATCCTAAGGAAATAGTTATAGACATGTGCAAAATTTAGCTACAAGAATGTCAGCTGCAACACTATTTACAATAAAGATTGGGAACAAATGAAATAATCACTATTTGGGGACTGATGATAAGAAAAGGGTCCATCCATATAATGAAGATGCTGTTGAGAAAGTCTGATATGCAGAAAATGTTCATGATATTATTAAGTGAAGGAACAGAAGGAGCAAAAAACAAAAAGTGTCCAATATGCTGCCATTTGTGTGTGATAAAAGAATATATACATATGTTTGACAATGTGTAAGCATCTCCAGAAGGACGTAAAATAAATTAGAGGGAAACTAGATGCTGGCAGACAGGGTAGGGAGAAGATTTACTTCCGACTACAGAGCAGTTTGTACTTTTTGAATCTTGTGTCTGTGTATGTATTACATATTCTAAAATATAAATACACATTTGAAAAGTTATTAAAGAGTATATTCAGTGTGATCCAGTTTTTGTTTAAAAAAACCCACAACTGTGCGTGTGCATGTGTACATTTACACCAAAAAGAACTAAAAGGTATATTCAAAAGAATACACATTTGTCTTGGGTGGTAAGCTTATGGATTGGATTTTGTCCTTTTTTTCCCTAAAACTTCTACAATACACACATGATGCTTTCACAATAATTAAAAAGCATTAGTTTTTCCCCCAAAGAGTCCATTGCAAAAGTCCAGGCAGGGGATGACAGTGTAGGTCAGATGCATGATTAGTACTCCAGTTATATAGGTCAGCAGTGACATCCACAAAGTATGGAATTAAATCACAGTTCTTGTTTTGGGGAGGGATGAGGAGAAGGAAGCTGAAGATTTGGTGGGGAGAATGAACCTGGTTTTGTGCTCTAAAGCCTTTGTTGGACAAATGCACAGAAAATTCAGCCCTATCACCCCAAACATCAACCAATACCCCCGGTAGCTTTTTTTCTTTGGGATTATTTAACTTCGGGTCACAGTGAATGGAGTTCCAATAAACCTGTATATCTAAGTTACCAAACAAGCAGATGACCTGGACGCTTGTTCTATGAGATTCTGAGAGGCTGTCCTCATTTCGTTCTGTTTTTTGATCTTTCTACATGGGATGGCTACAATCATATCCCCAACTGTCCAGCCCTGCCCCAGCACACTCATGTAAACAAGACCTCTCTCCTGTCTTTGCATGAGGAATAATTACTCGGAGTCCTTCCTGATGCATAAAGACCAAGGGAAGACCCTGGCAGTTTGAACTGGTTCTCCGGGTGACCTTTGCCCTTCTCTTCATCCTTCAGATCCTAACAAACTATCTGCCAAATCACAAATGTTCTAAGTTGGAGGCTTGGGAATGGGGGTGGGAGTCGGGGGGTTTGAACACATGCCCGTGTGGGGCCATAGGGTAGTTTTGGGTTAGGGTCATATAAAGCCAGCTAGGAGGAAGAGGAAAGACAGCCTAATATAGTAGGGATTGGGGAGAATGTGGCAGCTGAAACAGCTTCTTCCTTTTCCTCTTCTCCAGAGAGTGAGCTCTAGGTGAGTAATGGCAGGGCCCTCAATATTTCCAGCACCTTCCCATAGCCCCCATTGAAAGCCTTTGGGGAACTATGTGAATATAACTTACGCTGCTCTCTTCTGGGCCCCTCAGCTGTGATTGAATTCTGCTGTGGTGGGGCATCTGCTTATATAATTAACCCATATTTAACTTTGTGTTTCCTTTCGGTCTCAGTTGTGACCCTTTCCCAATGCTGGGGATGGGTGATGAATGCTAGAGGAGTTGTTGGGATACATGCTGGCTCCATCAGTAAGTAGAATGAGCAATACATAGACATAACTATTGGACCTCAGCTGCCTTTTTCTGACCTGTCACTGCTCTGACCACTAGGGATTCTGGCCTCTGGTCTTTTTGGGCCCTTGAGTAAATACAAGAGAAGGCCATGTACCATCACTGACATCATGAACACTTTTCAGGTTAATACATATAGTCCTCTTCTCAAATGGTTATAATTGCCCAATATTATACTTATAGAGAGGCAACTAAGTATAGCACAGGCACCAGCCAGAGCTCTGGAGTCAGGCAGGTCTGGTTCAAATCCTAGCTATGCCACTAAAGGCCATGCAACCTTGGGATAATTACTTTTTCTGGTTTTCAATATTCTTACCCATCAAACGGGAACAGTATCCCAGAGTAACTGCATGAAAGAAATGAGATTATACATGTAAAGATCTGAAGATAATGCATTTAATAAATCCTAACTATTCACATTATTGCATCTGTATATATTTTAATTTTGTACAACATTGTCTTTTCACTAGTCACACGAAAATACATGAAAGTGCTCTGATAATTTTAAAGCATTATATAAATTAAAGGTGTCATTGGTAATAATCTCATATGCATTTCTTAACCCTTCCATTTCCTTGAAGACTGAGACTACATCCCATGTCCCACAGCACATTGCACAATGATGGGCAAACAATACGCCTTCAGTAAGTCTTTCTTGTTTGACCAAAGCAACATGGCTTAGCATAATGAGCACAGACATCAGGAGACTAGGCTGGGATGAAATTAGTTTAAGGCAGGAGAGCCAGTCTGCAGTCATAATTTATTCATTCAACAAGTATTTGTTGAACACATTCTATGTGCTAGATATTGAGTTCGGATAATTTCATCAAAAGAAGATTGTACAAGTTCTGACAAAGCCAAGCCCCTGGGCTGTCTCCACAATCCCAGCCCACTCTTAAAAGCACAAAGGCTGCAGCCACCATTGTCTGCCACTGGACAAATGGCCAATTGCTTTGGGGGAAGCCCCATCCTGCCTGGCTGTAAGTAGCTCTGACTGAGGGTTGGAGGAAGGAGTAAAAGTGAGGGAGCGGGCTGCTTCCAATAGAACTGACAAGAACTACTACCTGTTAATTTATTTTTATTTACACTGAATCAGTCCACAGTTCATTCCCCTGGTCTATATGATGCTCTTTCCCCGGTCATCATCTTTCCCTCCCTGTCACTTACACAGTCACCCTGTCCCAAACCTTGGCCCACTTCATCCTGCCCTTCTGCGGTCACAGCTGCCTGCTGGGTGGGAGTCCGGGGGAATGGTATGTGTGGTCACCAGAGGGCACTGAGTGGGCTTCAGTGGCATGTGAATCCTGGCAGAGTCTCGGATCCCTGACGGGGAGAGGAGAAAGCACAAGCCAAGACAATGAGTGGGGGAAGGAGGCAGGGGCTAAGGTGACTGGTCAGGGGCGGGGGTGGGAACTCCAGTGTACACATTCACAGTCTCTATGTCGGCTTCACCAGTGCTTCTGCTGTTTGTCTCATCCCTGGATTTCGAACAGTTGCCTTGAGATGCTCTGGCTCTGGTCTGTCAGGAAGGTGTGGAAGGATCCAGCCCATGGGCTGTGTGCCTGCTGCCTGTGGGATGGTATACCTGCCAGGCTCCGCCTCTGTCAGAAGCACTGGCCAAAGTCAAAGCCACAACAGCCTCCCAGCCCATGAGACTCCTCTCCAGCTGTCCCAGCAGAAGTCGGGCCCCTCTCAGTCGCTGACCTGCCAGAGGAGAGGATGTCTCCAATGTCTGGGTGACCTACCAGATTCCAAATTTGCATCTCTCCTTCTTTTCACAATGGGAGGAGACAAAGAATTGGGGTGCAACAGGAGGAAAAACGGGGAGCCAGAAGAAGTGGGGAGAAAGGGACAGAACCCAGGACAGGGCTCTCCACCAGGGGGTGTCTGGAAGTGCCCGGTCAGGCGTGTGCGCAGCTCTGGAGCTGCTTCCTGGTTACATGGCTTCTTTCTCTCTCTGGGAGCATCGGCTGAGCTTCATCTCTGTCAGCTGGATATACCGAATCACGTTGGTGTCTGTGAGGAGAGAAATAAACCTTAGGGAACACCAGGTAAGGGCAACTATCACATTTACACAGAATCAGCAAAGCCTGTGTCTGCAGACAACCAACAGGCCAGGCTCACCCAACCACGGTCCCTTCTGCCTATCCATGGTGGCTGAGAGGGCAACTAGATGTCGGCCCTCTCCTTCACTGCCTCCCCTTAGCAAACGTGGACAGGTTGGCATGACCCAGGGGACATGAGAGAGGATGGGTGGGAGAGGAGAGAGAATTTCTCTCCTTCTTTCTATGCAGCAGCATATCCCAGTGGTTTGCCAGCCAGCGCAGTTAGTTCAGTGAGACCCCAGTTGGAGTTTAACATCAGGCAAGTTGCCACCTTCTCTGAACCTCCTGTCCCATCTGCAAGAAGCAACCTCCACTTTTTTTTTTTTTTTTTTTTTTCTGAGATGGAGCCTTGCTCTGTCGCCCAGGCTGGAGTGTAGTGGTGCAGTCTTGATTTGCTGCAATCTCCACCTCTCAAGTTCAAGCAATTCTCCTGCCTTAGCCTCATGAGTAGCTGGGATTACAGACACATGCCACTGTGCCCAGCTAATTCTTGTATTTTTAGTAGAGATGGGGTTTCATCATATTGGCCAGGCTGGTCTTGAACTACTGACTTCAGGTGATCTGCCTACCTTGGCCTCCCAAAGTGCTGGGATGACAGGCATGAGCCACCGTGCCCAGCCAACAAGCTCCATTTTTGAATGCCAACCTTGTGCCAGGTTTCTAACCTTCATGATCTCATGTAATCCTCACTACAATCCCGCAAGGTATGTATCCTCCTCTTCACTGTGACAAAATGGAATAGGGATCTTGAAAGATTAAGTCAGATGCCCAAGGAGACACATAGTAAATTGTGTGTCTGGCTGCAAAGCCTGCCTCTCCTGAGGACTGTAATACTTGCCTCATGAAATTGCTCTGAAGTCCAAAATAGGTAAGTCTAAAAGTGCTTAAAACAATGATCAATAAATATTAGTCTAATGTAATTTTTTTTAAGCTTGAAGAGTTTAAAATGACTTTGCTTCATTGTCTTGTTTTTGTCCTTATAAGTAGGGTCAGATGACCACCTCACCAAAACAGGGGCATTTCTTCCCAGTTCCTGTTATTAGCGAGGAGGGCACAGCATGGAACAACTGCTAAGTTCCACACACACACCAGAACATAAGAGTGACGGGGTGCCTGGAATAGTTACTTCTGGAAGTAGAAATGAATACTATATCATGCTAAAAAATGCCAGGCATATCCTCCAGAACAGTGTTGGCAGATAGCAGTGCTCTAGAAAATTCTGTTGAATGAGTCCAATGCTTAGTCTTCAAGCTGCTTACAGTTGGTGGAACACAATTTATATACAGAAAATAACAACAAGGTGTTCTTTAAAAAGATAAAGTATACATTTGGACGTTTGTAAATTGATCCTAAAGTTCTTTAAAACTTTTGAAAGGAGGATTGTATTTAAAAAAAAAAAAAGGCTGGGTGTGGTAGTTCATGCCTATAATCCCAGCACTTTAGGAGGCCGAGGCAGAAGGATTGCTTGAGCCCAGGAGTTCAAGACCAGCCCTGGCAACATAGCAAGACTTCATCTATACAAAAAATAAAAAACATTAGCCAGGCATGGTGGTGCATGCTTGTAGTCCCAGCTACTAGGGAGGCTGAGGTGGGAGGATCATTTGAGCCCAAGAGGTGGAGGCTGTAGTGAGCTAAGATCATACCACTGCACTCCAGCCTGGGTCACAGAGCGAGACTCTGTCTGAAAAAAAGAAAACTTAATCATATAAACAACAATAGCAACATCTAGTCAAGGTTGTTGTTTAAATGTTACTTCCTCAGAGAGGCTCTTTCTGACCACTTCGTCTAAAATAGCTCCCCACCTTTACTCTTTTTTTTCCTGAGACAGAGTCTCACTCTGTCACCCAGGCTGGAGAGAAGTGGCATGATCTCGGCTCACTGCAACCTCCGCCTCCTGGGTTCAAGTGACTCTTCTGCCTTGGACTCCTGAGTAGCTGGGACCACAGGCGCGTGCCACCAAGCCCAGCTAATTTTTTGCATTTTTAGTAGAGACAGGATTTCACCATGTTAGCCAGGATGGTCTCGATCTCCTGACCTCCTGATCCACCCACCTCGGCCTCCCAAAGTGCTGGGGATTACAGGCGTGCACCACCGCACCTGGCCTTACTCTTTTTTTTTTTTTTTTTTTTTTTTAAGACAGGGTCTTGCTGTCACCCAGGCTGGAGTACAGTGGTGCCATCTTGGCTCACTGTAGCCTCTGCCTTCCAGGCTCAGGTGATCCTTCTGCCTCAGCCTCCCAAGTAGTTGGGATTACAGGTGGCCACCACCACATCCAGTTAATTTTTGTATTTTTAGTAGAGATGGGGTTTTATCATGTTGGTCAGACTGGTCTTGAACTTTGGAGCTCAAGCGATCCACCTGCCTCAGGTTCCCAAAGTGCTGGAATTACAGGCATAAGCCACCACACCCAGCCCTCCGTTTACTCTTGATCTCTTTATTTTGCTTATTTTCTTCACAGCATTTATTACTACTAAATAGGTCATTTGTTTACTGTCTGTTTGCTTGTTTACCAGTTGACTTCCAGTCATCCCTTGGTGGAGAGTCCCTCCCTGGGTTCTGTCCCCTCTCCACACTTTTTTTCCCACTTACAATAGACAGTGAGCCATTATAATATAAGCTCTTTGAAGGCAACAACTTTCTTTGTTCACTACTATATACCTAGCAACATTGTACCCCCTCAATAAATATCTGTGGAATGAATGAATGAATGACTGGTGGATATGGTCTAAGTGAATGGTATAGATAACACAGGTCCTAAGGAATAGGATCTGACTGGAGGAGTCAGAGCATGCTTCCTGAAAGGTGCTGGGCTTAGCACCAAATTTGCCTGTTTGTATTCTGTATCATCAACCAGATGTGAGCTCCTCATGGGTAGGGACCATGTCTTTTCATCTATTCCCTTGGTGCTCAGCACAAATCTTGGCACATAGTATGAATTCAATATATATTTGTTGAATAAGTGAAGAGAGCTGGATTCTGAGTTGAAAAAGATGAGGAATTCTCTACTCTATTTGAAGAGAAGAGGTGCCCGTGCTCCCTGGAACTCAAACCCTAGACAAATGCACGGGCTGTGTGCTCCTCTTACTTACGTCTTATCATATATCTGATCCCTAATTTTGCCATCTCTGCCCCTGCCTGGCCCTCCTAGCCAAGAAAATGCTGCAATGAGAAGGTCCCAGGAGCCACCAGAGCGGGGAGGAAGTAAGAAAACGGCTATTTCCGCCTTACCTGTTGGTTGTTGGGTCCTTGCTTCTTTCAGGTAGTAGAGTGCTTTGTCATAGTCCCCAAGGTGGTAGAAGGCCACACCAGACCGGTAAAGGGCCTTGAAGTTCTCCCCTTCCTTCTTCAAGACTTTGAGGCAATATTCCTTGACTCGTTCATAGTTTACCAGCTCAGCCTGGAGCAGGCAGGCTATGGAGGAAGGGAGGGAAAATGCCATCAGCACAACAGCGGCCGGCTCTGCATGTCTCCCTTGAGTTCCCTCTCTCCAGAGGTTTAGCAGGGTTGGGGTTTTCTACTGGGGTTTATGTCATGGGATTTGTCTTCCAATAATCCTAGGCTCCCCGACCAGTTTCATCACTAACAAGCGATGTTAACAAGCCTTGAGCAAGTCACTTAACCTTCTGTTACAGGTTGAATGATGCCCACCCTTCCACCATGAAAAGGTATGTTGAAGTCCTAACCTGCAGTACCCAAGAATGTGACCTTATTTGGAGACAGGGTCTTCACAGAGGTGATCAAGTTGAGGTCATCAGAGTAGGGCCTAATCCAGTTGACTGGTGTCCTTATAAAAAGCGGAAATATGAACATAAAAACAGACACACAGAGGAAAGACGACGTGATAAAACATGGGGAGAAGATAGCCATCCATAAGCCAAGGAATGCCTGAGGCTACCAGAACCTTGCAGAGAGGCATGGAACAGATTCTTCCTCACATCCCTCAGAATAACAACCCACCAGCACCTTGATCTTGGACTCCTAGCCCCTGGAACTGTGAGACCATGCATTTCTGTTATCTCAAGTCACCCAGTTTGTGGGACTTTGTTATGGGCAGCCTTAGGAATAAGCTACCAGAGGCAATCATCATCATCTTCATCATCATCTTCGTCGTCATCATCACCATCATGGCCAATATTTGTTGAGTGCTTACCTTGTAGAGATGCTGGTCTCATTGTTTTATATGTATTACTGATATAATCCTCAGAATACTCTGATGTGGGTGCTATTATTGTTTCAATTTTACAGGTGAGGAAGTTGAGGCCCAGAGAGCTCAAGAAATTTCCCAAGGTCACACAACGTGAAAGAGGCAAAGATGGGATTTAAACCGAAGCTGTCTGGCTCCAGAATCCAAGTCCTTCCTAATCTAGTTGTTGGAGGGATTATGTAAAATAATGGCCATAAAGTACTTAACGTGGGTTTGGCACATAGCAAGCATGAAAAAAATGTTAGTTAACATTCTTAGAATTCTTTTTAGCCTTGTACCAGTAACATCTGCCTCTGACTTCCCTCAAGTTCCCTTTCATATATATTTGTCTCTGCAGTTCCTGAGAAAAGGGGCTTTCTAGTAGGCTAGTGACCAGCTCATACAGGGCACATGTCTGGACATGACAGACCTAGGTTTCCCAGGCAAGAGGAAGCTATGGCAGGCAGGTCTTATGGTAGAGAGCCCTCCCCATCCCACAAACAGCCATCTTTGAGTAAACCGTGTCCCTTTGAAACTTTCTCTTACCAGCTCTGAGCCACAGGGAGCCACAGGGCTGGGACTAGGGTGATGACACGCCTGGAGGATGACTAAATAGCCTTGAAGAATGACTGAAATTTTGTGCCGTAGGCACCTCCCTCTAATCCCAACCCTGCTGAGCCACCTCACCTCCATTTAACCACTCAAATATCTAGTAGGCATTGACCAAAGGCAAAGAATGTTGTATATTTGGAGGGATTACAAAAAAAGAGACAGGAAAAAGGCACCTGTCTGCTTCTTCAAAGCACATAAAAACAGAGACTTAGGAGGCAAAACTGGTGCTTCTGTTCACAACCCGGCTGGGTGGCTAGGGGAGAATGCTGATGCCCTGTTCCTTCTTTGTGCCCAGACTTTTCCACACTGACAGAAGACACCTCAGGATAGAGACAAGTCATTGATTTCAATCTTCAGGGATCTAACTTCAGTCATTCTGACCCCTTAAGTAACTTCTCAGGTATCAGAATTGCTGAGATTTTTTAAGAGACCAGACTTCTCTTTGAGCATTTAGGACCAAAAAAGTCCATTCTTTCATAGAATGAGGAGAAATACACAGACTCTCAAGATGAAGGTATGAGAACCAGGAAGTGAAAAAGAATCAGCTCAGATCTAGAAACTGACCTGTCAGGTTTCACTGGCTGCAGGGCAGAAAGCCAAGTCGACAGAAGCAACAGGCTGCTAACCCCCGAGGGCAGCTCTTGTTCACCCAGGACTACAATCTTCTGGTGCGCCAGGGGATCCTTCTGATCAGCTGATGCTACAAGCCCCGCTCCCCTCTCCTTCCTCCATGGTGGGGTCTTAGGCCCTTCTGTTCCCTTCCTCACCCCCATGTTGTTGGAGCCTGTGCTGGTGCTTATATGGCTGTACAGAGAGAGAGAGGGGTTTCTGTACAAAGTTTCCTGGATGTGAACCTCAGTGAATGCTATTTGTGTGGACTTGGCTCCAGCACCTGCTCCCAGAGCTAAAAGCTGTCCTGTCCACAGCTTCCACACTCCCTGCCTGATGTCCTCTCTGACCAGGCCCAGCAGCCCTCTTCCTGTCCAGCCCTCCCTCTTCAAACAGACACTTATGTTTGCTGACCCTGGCAGTCTAGGAAAAGGACCTTTGTTTTGTTTTTTTTTTTTTTCCTTTTTTTTTTTAAACAGTTTTGAATGCATAAAATGGTGATGACAGGGGAGGGGAAGCAAAGAGGCCTGGAAATGGGGAAGGCTCCCCACTCCCACAAAGGGTCAAAGGAACCACAGCAATCAATTTCTGGCACTTATTTGGTAAAAACATTTCTAGTTCCCCTGCAGATCCGGTGGGAACTGGCATACCTAGCTGTGGACCAGGATTCAGACCTAGAGGGAGGCAGGGCTAGGCTGGTCATAGGGTGTGAAGCCTCAGCTGACACGAGAGGCAGGGCCCAGAAAGATGGAGAAATGGCTGGGTCAAGAGGTGGAATCTGGATAAGAAGTTGGGATGCCAGGCCAGGACTCTTTTTTTTTTTTTGAAATGGAGTCACGCTCCATCGCCTAGGCTGGAGTGCAATGGTGCGATCTCTGCTCACTGCAGCCTCTGCCTCCTGGGTTCAAGCAAGTCTCCTGTCTCGGCCTCCCAAGTAGCTGGGACTACTACAGGTGCCCGCCACCATGCCTAGCTAATTTTTGTAGTTTTAGTAGAGACGGGGTTCACCATATTGGTCAGGCTGGTCTCGAACTCCTGACCTCTGGTGATCTGCCTGCCTTGGCCTCCCAAAGTGCTGGGATTATAGGTATGAGCCACTGCACCCGGCCCAGGCCAGGACTCTTAAGGGAATCCAGGGGCAGAGGGGGTGAGAGCCAGGCTGGAGGCTAGCCCCAGCGCTACCTGCAGGTGATTTTTAGGCACCTCTCTGCTGTGGGTGGGTAGCTACTGGTACATCTAATAAGCCATGGGATAGGTAAGATGGCATGACAGCAGGCACATGTGAGGGCTGAGGAAGTTAAGAAGAGGTGGACTGGCTGCCTCCTGATTACTCCTTCCCCATCCCTGCAGCCATTAGCCAGGACCTGGGGTTGCAGTGGACCTCAGGATAAGTGGTATCACCCCACAGTGTGTTCTCCTCATGGTTGTTAATCCCTTCTCTGGTGTCAGAGGTGCTAAATACTTCACATACACTATGTCTTTTAATCCTCACATCAACTCCATGAAACAGGTTCTATTTTTATCCTTCTTTTATAGATGATGAAACTGAGTTCCAGAGAAATGAAGTAACTTGCTGAAGGTCACCCAGCTGGAAGGTGGTAGAATTAGGATATCAGCCCACTTCTGTCAGGCTTCCAAGACTGTGCACTTGACCTCTGGGGTGTCTGTGGGGCTGCATTTGAAGCCATCGGAAACCCACACAGCCCCTGGGGAGAAAGAGAGGTCATCTGTGGAAACTCCCTTCTGCTGTGTTCCAAAGCTAACAAGCAAAAATTCATGCCTAACTGCTGGGCACTGGGTGGGGCAGTGGGATCAGGTGATGAGCTGACATCCCCCCCACCCACCTGGGGCTAACAGATGGGCAGGGAGGGCAGAGGTCATATTATCTCAAATATTCACATGTGGGTTAAGTGCTATGAAGGACAAAGGCAGAGAAGGAGCATACCCAGGCAGGAGGGGCCTTACCTTGATCTAAGGTATAATGGGAGGCCTTCTTGGAAGAAGTGGTATTTTAGCTGGGATCTAAAGATTGGGTATTTCTCAGCCTCAGCACTATTGGCATTTTGGACTAGATGATTTTTTTGTTACATGAGGATGTCTTGAGCCTTGCAGGATGCTTAGCAGCTCCCCTAGCGTCTTCTCACTACATGCCACTTGTGACAGCCAAAAAATGTCTCTGGAAATTTCCAAGTATTCCCTGGGTGGTGGGGTGTTGGTAAAATCACTCATGTTTAGGAATCACTGATCTGGGTGAAATTGAGACGTTTTCAAGGCAGAGCCCAGAGAAAGAGAGTGGGCGAGGGCGAATGGACTGTTTGAGAAAGTTTGGGAAGCCACGCCTGCAAGGCTGGAGCAGAGAACCAGAGGGAAGGGTGAAAGAGGTAAAGCTGGAAAAGAAAGAAACCAGGACACAGAGACCCTTCTGGTCCACGTAGAGGACCTGGGACTTCATTGTGAGGCAAGAGTGGATTTGGATGATGAAATGATGGTGACTCATGGGGCCAAAGTGGAGGCAGACAAGCAGGAGAAATGGATCAATGTAAGCAGCATCAAGGAGGTAGAAGTCACCAGCAGCAGGGAATTTCTGCAATATTTTCTCTCTACTGTCCACATTTGCAAGGTAGAGCCGTTCATCCGGGAGATCTTTATTGTCATTTTGGATTTCCTGATTGTCAAGAAGTGTTTCTCCATGTTGTGGTGACCTGGTCTCTGTTTGAATTAAGGATTATTGTGTCACAGTCTCTCTACTCTGCCATTTGGCATGCGTCGATATTTTAAAGAGCACTGAACTAGGAATCATAAGAGCAGGATTCTAGTTCCATTCTTGCCACTAGCCAACATTATGAAAATTAGTTTCTCTTTCTGGGCATCTGCAAAATGAGGGATCTAAATTTCACTAAATAATCTCTACCGTCCTTTCAGATCTAACAGCCTCTGAATACAAATGCTTGCCACTTAACAGAAGGACAAAATTGTTTCACTGTTTACTCTTCAAAAGGATTTCCATTCTCCCTATTAATCAAGGTCAGGTATCTTCACCAGAACTGGTAAAGCAGTGATCAAGAGGGCTTCTATAAGACAACAATTACATCCTGCTGTGTGGATTTTTTTTTTTTTTGGCATAGAGATTGGATTATGTTCTGATGTGAGTCTTCCCAAGTCATGGCACTGGAGTGACATCTTCCCTGAAGGGAGTAAACTTCCCCAGCGTCAGTCATCCTGAGCAGAGGAGGCTGTTGAGTTGGAAAGGCAGGTTTTGGACTGACTGGCAAGGGAGCCTGGCATGGACTCTGTGGATATACTTGGATTCAAAGATGCAGTCACTTGGCAGCAGAAGAGGTGCTGGGTGGAAGATGCATGGCAAAGGGCCTGGGCTCTCAGACAACCATATCTAGAGGCTCCATTGAAATAAGTGTTATTAACTTTCTGGCCTTTGGGTCTTTTGAAAAGGCTGAATAAATGCAGTGGCCTGGAATCAGCCAAATTGTGGAGAATGAAGACAAGCCTCTATCAAGGCGTGGGAAGAAGTGCTAGAGGAGAAACAGCCTTCCTTGAGCCAAACAAGGTGACAGCAGAGGTGGCCAGTGCAACTTACAAGAGAAAGGCAAATCTGGGGGACAAGAATTGAAGCTGCAAATCTCCAACCACCCCTCCCAAGTACAGATTCCTCCTCCACTGCCAGCCTTAGGTGGTTGGGGTGTGATCTTATGAAAATAATTGGCAGGCCTTCTGAGCCCCACAAAGGGGTCATGGTTAGCAAATGTTAGAGAATCAGCTACTCAGAGAGCCCCCTGGCACACTCACGCACACAGATGGAAAATCCTAAGTGTGATGTTCCCCACAGCAACCACACTCAGACCTCAGGCTAAAGCATGTCGAGTTCTCCTCGCTCTGGCACCTGTTTTGTTTTTGTGTTTCCTGGTGCATGCAGGGCAAAATGCCACCCACTGGCATGAGATAAAGGGAAACCAGATGAAAGGAAGAACAAGTTCATGCAATCACTGGCTTTCTTCTTATAGCTGACTCACTATAGTTTGCTTTTACCTGCTGAACAGAAGGGAAACATGGGCTAAATGGAAGGAAGACCAGACCCATCTGGGGCTAGGAGGGAGGAGGAAGAACCCACTCTACAAGGCTGCCTCACTGTTTGGGGTTGCACTGTATCCATTTGCACAGGATACGTTACAGTCCTCACCCTTAGTACCTAACAATGTCACTTTATTTGGAGATAGGGTCTTTGCAGAGATGATCAAGTTAAAATGAAATCGTTAGAATGAGCCCTAATCCAATATGACTAGTGTTCTTATAAAAAGGAGAAATTTGGACACAGAGACAGATACACAGAGTGGAAAGATGATGCGATAAGATCTAGGAAGACGGCTATCTACAAAGCCAGTGAGTGCCTGAGGCTACCAGAAGTTAGGAGACCTGAAACAGATTCTTCTTCACAGCCCTCAGAGGGAACCAACCCTGCCAAAACCTTGAGTTTTGACTTCTAGCCTCTAGAATGACAAGACAATGAATTTCCGTTATTTTAAGCCACCCAGTGTGTGATATTACAGCAGCCTTAGGAAACTAATATACCTTGCTAGTCACTCCTTTGTGAGATGGGCCTAGGAAATGGCCATTGCGTTCCTGGGGGAAAATTTTCCCAAAAGTTTGCCAAATTATTTGATTTGCTTTCAAATTTATTTCAAGAAGCAATGGCATAGTAGTAAAATGGGAGAAGTCTGGGATCTGGACAGAGGTGATATTAAGAATACTGAATGACTGGTATAGATCCTAACCAAACCGAATAGGCAAACAGTATTGTACCAGCTCTGGGCGCCCTGGCTGAAGACCAATGCTGGGTCTACAGATACAGTCCTGACCTGGAATCTGAGCTCTGCCACTCACTAGCACAGGCCCGAGGGCGAGTTATATGATCACCTTGGGTCTTATTCTTCCCATGTTAAATAGGAACTTTGTGGGAACTCTTATGATGAGGAAATGAGATAATTAATGCACATTATATGCTTCTCACAGTGCTGGGACAAAAATGGATTCTCAGAAATACTAGTTCTTTCGAAAGCCACTTATCAAATATGGTTTGCTCAGCAATGTGTACGTGAATCGGAGAAAATTTCCATCTTGAGTCCTACATACAATGTGTGGTACATACACAAAGCTACAGCGTAATTTAAAGTAGATTTTCTATCTTCTGTAGATAATCTAAAGTAGATTTTCACCCACTACTCACAAGGGCAGACAGGTGTCAGATGGCCAAGTCCTAGAGCTGGAAATCTGCACATGTACGCAAAAAATTGTTCTCCGTTATGCTGTCAACTTGTGACATTTGGATACATCTCGTCTTAGCAATTTGAAATATTCCCCCTGGAGAATAAGAACCCTGGCCAAGGAGATGGGGAAACATAAATCATTTGGGAGGGTGACTCAGAGGGTCTTGCTTCAGAGGACATGGAGTATGTGCAGTGAAATTTTTACTCCCTGACACCCCATATCTAAGACTACAATGACCCACCCAATTTCACCTTTCTATGAAAGTGATGATTTTCTCTTCTGCATACACAAACGCATGCATTCGCAGTTCTGAAAATGACTTTCTTTAGTTTGAGTAGGTGTTTGGGGAAAAAAAAGACTCTCTCTTTTTAAAAAATTTATTATTTTGGTTTCATGGTCTAGGGTGTACATAAACCCACACCTGCACTGAATGTTTCTGAAATCTAGGTTTGATCTTTGGTTTTACTTACCAGGTTTCCTTCCAGAGGTATATTTTCCGTTTTGGGGTGAGGTAGGTAAACGTAGAGAGCATTACAAAAGCAACTTTGCAGCCAGATAGAAGCTTGGAGGGAAAGAATGGAATGGGTTCTAGGCCTATTTTCATCTCTTACAGATTATAAACCCTCTGAGTCAACAGCTGGTTGTACCCTGCTCCCTCCATATCCCCAAGTTTCAGACACTAGTGCTGCCTGCTGCCTGCTGCCTGCCCTCAGCCCCTTCCCTTTCCATGAGTGGATTCCACAGTCATATCTGGCTGACAGCTTTCTGGATGGGGTGGGGGAGGGATCAAAAGTCTCTGGGCTCCCCTGCAGTCTTGCTTGTTCAGGGGACCTTGGAGCTCTAAAAGCCAGCTGTGGCAGGAAGAATGAATAGAACCAGTTTCTGACTCTATAGAGCATGACAGAGCCTATGAGATGACAGGGAAGTAGTAGTTTTAGCAGAGAAGTTACCGGACAGTTTTTGCGCCTCTGAGCATGGTCCCTCCTCAAGACCATGTCCAAGTCCCTGCGTTAAAACAGCTTACCTTTCAGGGTCTCAGTGTTGAATATGGTAAAAATGAAGATAATTATGGTTACTACCCACCTTTTCCTTGAAGGCCTGTTGGCAGTAGGAAAACTGTGTTTCCCAAGTACCAGATCCTCACATGTGGAGAGCCTCAAATATGACTGTTTCTTAGAAAACTATTTAGGCTGGGCATGGTGGCTCATGCCTGTAATCCCAGCACTTTGGAGGACGAGGCAGGTGGACCAGCTAAGGTCAGGAGTTTGAGACCAGCCTGGCCAAGATGGCGAAAACCCATCTCTACTAAAAATACAAAATTAGCCAGGCATGGTGGAGCGCACCTGTAATCCCAGCTACTTGGGAGGCTGTTGAAGTGAGCCAAGATTGCACCACTATTCATAAAGCTTATTTAACATAGAGATTCACAGACTCCAAGCCCAGCAACTCAGGTTCCGAAGGGCTTGGGTGGAGCCCAGTAATCTACACTTTTAGTAAGTCCCCAGTGAGCTCCTGCAGGTGAGCCTCCTCACCTGCTGAGGTTGTACTGACATTTTAGCATTTGAGGTATGCGTTTCTTAAGAACCATCTAGTTGGTTAAACCATAAGAGTCCAGAACAGCCATGGGGAGCTCCAGGACTACCCGCAAGGGCAGACAGGTGTCAGATGGCCAGGTCCTAGAGCTGGAAATCTGCACATGTGGGCAAATAATTGTTCTCTGTTACGCTGTCAACTTGTGACATTTGGATACTTCTCTTCTTAGCGTTTTGAAATATTCCCCTGGAGAATAAGAACCCCGGCCAAGGAGATGGGGAAAAGGAGCCAAAGGATGAGGTGCTCCATGATGCACTCAAGAGAATCTGGCCCTGCACCAGTGGACAGTATCCATCCATCCTCCCAGAAGGAGAATAAGAGGAAGAGCAGGTCATGTTTATTAAGCATGAATGGGGCAGGCACTGCTCTAAGCATTAACTCGTTTAATCTTGACACCAATCTATACTAGATTCTACTATTTTGCCCATTTTTTCAGATAGAAAAATGGAGGCCCTAGGAAGTTAAGTCACTGGCCCAAAGTCACAATGCTAGTAAGTGTCAGAGCCAGGATTTGAATTTAGGCCATCTGGCACCTGAGACTGTGCTTTTAACCATTACACACACTGCCCTCCTAGGATGCTTACTTGCCTGTAATGATTCTAACTCAGTTCCTTCATTAGACATATTTGAGGCATGGGTATTGCTTTCTGTAGGGCTTAAGTGTGAGATCCTAATTGTGCCAAACTGTTCTCACTTTATATGTAAATACTTCTCATCCGGAAACTTCCTATATACTTCCTATAACTTCCTATAACTCCAGAACCTTCTCTCCCACTAGTTCCTTTACATTCAGAGAGAAAAACAAAAAACAAGCAAACAAAACCAAGTGCAAAGTTTCCCCTCCTCCTGCTGTGGCTGCTTTTTTTTTTTTTTTTTTTTTCTAAGTTCTAAAACCACCAGTATCTCCAATTCCATTGAGAGTCTACTGTTATCCTAATAGGGCTGACACGACACGTTTCTGGTTTCTTCCTGAAACAACACCTGTCTTTACTTAGCTAAGGCTTGCAAAGCTAACTCCCCAATTATTATTTTTTACTTGAAACTTTTATTATGATAATCATAGATTCACCTATCATTGTAAGAAATACTACAAAGGGACTTCCTATACCGTTTACCCATTTTCCCTTAGTGGTAATATTTTGTAAAATGATAGTACAACATATTGGCTATGATATTGATGCTGATAGAATCCACAGATCTTATTCAGATTTCCTTATCTTTACTTGTACTCAGTGTGTGTGTATGTGTGTGTGTGTGTGTTTAGTTATATACAATTTTATCATGAGGATAGGTTCCTCTATCCTCATCTCCCTCCTGTCCCACCACCTCCTCTTTAACGCCTGACAACTGCTATCCTGTTCTCTACTTCTAAAATTTTGTCATTTTGAAAATATTATATAAATGGAATCACATAGCATGAAATCCTTTGGAAGGGGCTTTTTACCCTCAGCATAATTTCCTTGCAATGCATCCAAGCTGTTGCATGCACCAATAGTTCATCCTTTTTAATTGCTCTGTAGTATTCCATGGTATGGATGTACTACAGTTTGTTTACCCATTCATCTGTTGAAAGATGTCTACACTGTTTCCAGTATTTGGTTATTATGAATAAAGTTGATAGGAAGAGTCAGGTATAGCTTTTATTTCTCTAAGATAAGGGCTCAAGAGTGCAATTCCTGGATCATAAGAATTCCATTTCTTATCATCAACTATGATGTTGGCTTCAGTTTTCTTCATAGATGCTTTTAACTGAGATCAGGCAATTTTGCTCTAACTTGCTAAGAAATGATTATTTTTAAAATATCTGTGAATTACAGCACATCCTTGCCTAATGGTAATGCTTTGCAGAACCTGTTAGGGGGTCTTTCTAATGAAGTCAGATCTACAGGTACAATAATCAAATGTGCCCTTTAGTTTTACAAAGAATAAAATTATTTTTCATAGCTACATTCTCAAATCAGGATCATTACAGTTATTTATGAAATGTGTCTCCCTTGCTCTTTCAGGCAAGCATCTCTAGAACATCTTTAAATTCTCACACAGCACCTCTCACAGTGGTTGTGCTCAATTGGCAGCAAGGCCTAACATATATATGGTGTTTTACAACTCATCTAACCTTCATAGAGACTCTGAGAAATAGCTATTATTAGCTCTGCTTCCAGGAGCTGAGGCTTAGGGAAGTTAAGTGACTTGCTGAGCCCACTCAGCTCTTACAGGGAAAGAGCTAGTATTACTTAACCCCAAATCCCATATTGGTTCCAATCCAACAGAGCTGGTGGTAATGGTGGAAACCCGGACTGGCTGATCTCTGAAGGTCTTTATCAAGTCTGAGGACTGAGAAGGCTGGCTCAGAGAGTTAGCACCCTCCGAGTTGCCGTTTCTTTGTTTGTTTGTTTGAGACGAGTCTCGCTCTGTCGCCCAAGCTGGAGTGTAGTGGCCCCATGTCGGCTTACTGTAACCTCTGCCTCCTGGGTTCAAGCGATTCTCCTGCCTCAGCCTCCCAAGTAGCTGGGATTACAGGCGCCTGCCACCAGACCTGGCTAATTTTTGTATTTTTAGTAGAGATGGGGTTTCACCATGTTTACCAGGCTGGTCTCGAACTCCTGACCTCAGGTGATCCACCCACCTCAGCCTCCCAAAGTGCTGGGATTACAGGCGTGAGCCACCGCACCAGGCCCACAAGTGGCCGTTTCTTTGTTCACTCCAATACCTGTTTCTCCTGCCTGCTGCCCAGAGAGTCTCCCACTATTGCTGCTGCTATATCCACTGCTGGGAGCTGTTTGGCTTTATCTGGGGGGCTAAATCGCCTTTGATTCCATTTACATTAATTTCTGACCTCCCACTTTTCCAATCTAGTATGTGCTCGCACTAGATTCAAACAAACACTGTCAAGTGTGTCTTTTGCTTTCTTTGTTTTAGCAAAGAAGAGAGATCTCTCCTTTTCATCATAACCAAGCTGCTCCCTTGAATCCCTCTGATTCTTCACATGGATGCCCCACCTTTGTGATTGCTACCAGAGCTGCTGCTTCCCACACATCATCACTACACAATTTCGGGTAGGTACTCTTAGTAAACTGAGTCAACAAGGATTCACTCATCATGGCCTGGGCCCAGGGCTTCATAAGGAAAATGGAAAGCATTCAAGAGATATTGATATCTTCAAGGAGTTTATATTCTTTTTAATTACCCTCTGTTGGCAAAAATAGCTGTCAAAGTGGCAGGTGAAAGAGTTAGATGGAAAGTCAGTATAAAATCCTATAAGCTGAAAGCTTACATTGACAGGCCTTTAAAGCATATTGGAATCCACCCAAAGGAGTTGTAATGCCAAAGCTTAAGGTCAGCTCAGACCTTTGGCACCGATCGGGGTGCTATGGCAGAACACTTAGAAGTTATCTCACCTATGGCCCCTTACTGTCACTCCTGACTTTGGTGTAGTAAACAGAGAGGGAGAAGGCAGAGGTGAAAAGTTGGTAGGACAGAGCTGTTGTTTGCTGGAATCTTCATTAACACCCCTTCCTCAGTCTGGAAGTGGGACTTTGGAGGGGCCAGACTGGCCATTTGGAATGTGAGGATGAATATTCCCAGAAATATTCAGAAGAAACCCATCACCCTGTATTATCTTTTCCTTCTCAGCTCCGGCCAAGTACACGTGTCACATTCATTGGCAGAAACTCTAAGCCAGGATGAGGGAAGACCTTAGAAGCCAAGGTTCTATCCTGTTCTCTTTCTGGACATTAAAGAATGTCTTCCCCGTTTCAATCCCCTCTCCTGCCCCAGAGACGTGTCCCCTGTTCCTATTGCCTCTCCCACCCTCCTTCCCTCATGTCTTCAGATGTGTTTGGGGATAGGATAATTAACAGGCACATGTACAGCGGAAAGAGCACTTCTGTGGCAGCACTGTGTTGTAATCACAGAATGCTGGAAATAACCTAAGTATCCATCAGTAGATTAGTTAAATAAATAATGGGACATTGGTGCAATGGAACATTACACAGCCATTACAGTCATGCTGTGGAACACTGAAAAGTATTTTCAATGAAAACACTGGTGGAAAAATATGAAGGTTGCTAAAGTTTGTACAGTATAAACCTGAATGTTGTGAAAAATAAATGTGTGTGTGTGTGTGTGTGTGTGTATCAGAGTGAAGAATTAGTTTTTCTTTTAAACGTTGTATTCCTTCTGTATGGGTGAATAATTTGTAACATCTATAGCAGAGTTTCTCTAAGGGAAGAAATTCTCTTTTTGGAGGAGACTGGCTTCATCAACTGCTTCAGGTGGGGAAGGTAAAGCTTAGAGGTCAGTGGTAGGCACACACGTAGATGAAAAGATGCCCAAACTGCTTTGTATATGAAATAAAGGGAATCTGAGAGTGGGGAAACCTAAGAAGCTGAGAAGGGCTGGAGGGGAGAGAGTCCAAGCAGCATGGCGGGGAGCTGGAACCTCCCAAAAAAGGTGAGTGGTTCATTCGAAATTCGTCTGATAGTCAAATGAGTTTTAGGAGGAAGAATTTCTAATATTCAATTTTTGAGATGTAAACTCCTTCTGTATCCCAGAACCTTCAGTAAAGTCTAGTGAAATTATACATCTGGGCGTAGTGGTGCTATGGAATGTGAAAAGGAAGTAGCAGCAACAGGAAGTCGAGTGGCCCTTTGGTTGTCATGCAAACAGAGTGAGCAGCATCCTGTGGGAGGGGAGGGGAGAAAAGACAGGAGGTCCCTGCAGGGGCCCCAGCCCACGTGAGAACAACCCCTTGTTTCCTAAATACACTGGGAAAGGTAGACCTGAAGGGGGTTGGCTGATGTTTGCTTTACATATAAATGATCATACACCCACACGGAAGAAAAACGGCAAGGAAATAAACCAAAACAGTTAAGTGTTGTCATCTTGGGGTGGTAAATGACTGAGTTTTATCTTCTTCTTCATAATTTTTTTTTTTTTTTGAGATGGAGTCTTGCTCTGTCGCGCAAGTGACGCTGGAGAGCAGTGGCACAACCTCAGCTCACTGCAACCTCTGCCTCCCCGGTTCAGGCGAATCTCCTGTCTCAGCCTCCCCAGTAGCTAGAACTACAGGTGCACACCACTGCGCCCGGCTAATTTTTGTATTTTTAGTAGAGACAGGGTTTCACCATGTTGGCCAGGCTGTTCTCAAACACCCAACCTCAGGGGATCCACCCACTTCAGCCTCCCAAAGTGCTGGGATTACAGGCCGGAGCCACCGCGCCTGGGCTTCTTCTTTGTAATTTGTCATACTTTTCAATGCTAAATTAAATTTAGCCTAAAGCTGCCTCCTTACATATTCTAAGTTTGGCCTAAAGGTTTCTTTGTACATAATGAACCATAGTGAACTGAAAACTAGCTGGATGTGTAAACAGTCTGCAACCTACTCTTATGTCAATCAACTGAGTTTTAGCCAATCAAAGGCAACCAACTGTTCAAACTGAGTTCAAATAAGGCAAATGCAGAGCTGTTAAGTATCAGCTGTTTCTGTACCTGGCTTCCACTTTTTTGTACGGTGGTTTTCCTTTTTCTGTTTCGTAAATCTTCTTCCACCATGTGGCTGCACTGAAGTCTCTCTGAGCCTCTTCGGGCTTGGGAGGCTGCCCGATTCACGAGTCATTCTTTGCTCAATTAAACGCTGCTAAATTTAATTTGTCTAAGGTTTTTCTTTTAGTATCAATAACTTCTGCAACTATGATGCTTTACTTTTGTAATTAGAAAATTTTTTTTTTTATTTTCTTTTTTTTTTTTTTTTTTTTTTTTAGACAGAGCCTCGCTGTCACCCAGGCTGGAATACAATAGTACGATCTTGGCTCACTGCAACCTCCGCCTCCTGGGTTCAAGCGACTCTTCTGCCTCAGCCTCCTGAATAGCTGGGACTACAAGCATACACCACCACACCCGGCTAATTTTTGTATTTTTAGCAGAGACAGGGTTCCACCATGTTGGCCAGGCTGGTCTCAAACTCCTGACCTGAGGTGATTCACCCGCTTTGGCCTCCCAAACTGCTGGGATTACAGGCGTGAGTCACCACTCCCGGGCAGAAACTATATTTAAAAAGTCACCACTGACCATTATCATCCCTTCAGAGAGAGCTGGGGAATGAGGGGAAGAGGAACTTGGGAGAAGAGGTATGAAAAGGGATTCAGAAGGGTTTCCTAGGCAGAAAGCACTGCCTTTTCATGGGGCACTGTCCTGGGGATGGTTAGGGTCATGAGGGACCCTGGGTGTTTTGGTGGAGGAACAGCTGTAAGCGGGTCCAAGGGAAATACCTGGTAGTGCTCTCACTCCCAAGATGCCTGATTAAGCCAAGGACTTTCTTCATCCTACCCCAATAAGGAAGCTCAGTAAGCTGGCATCTGCCTGATGCACAAGAGGGTAGGGCAGGGCCGAGGCTGCCAGCCCCATGGCTTCTCTCTCAGATGTCTCCTTCTCCTACGAGCCTCTGCCATCCTCTGTTTCTCTTCCCACCAGAAAGCTTTCTTGCTTGTTAAGCTCCCCTGGGGACTCAAATGATCACAGCATGTATCTTCTCTTCCTGGCAGGCAAATCCTTATTTTCCGCTGTCAGATTCTCAACTGTGACTTGTGAGAGTGCCTGAAGTTCTTTCCCTGCTGTTTCATTTCAAAGACAGGGTCGAGGGAATCCTGGGGCAAAGTGTGAAAAGTGGCAGGGAACAGGCACTTTCTAACTGAGCCTTATTCACTTGGAGAATCTCAGGCTGGAGATAATGTGTGCCTAGAACCCAGAGTTTCTAAGTGTTTCTTAGACTGACCCAAATCCTGAGAAGCTGGAAGGGGCATAGACCCCTGACCCAAAGGCTCTTGGTCATGGTGAAGCTCTGCGGTCTTTCAACTAACTGATGAGTTACATGTTCACTCAGCCTCCCTAGACCAGGAATACACCAGGCATGGTGGTGGGAAATGTCCACACCAAAGGTTGTTGGCTTATACCTTCTCACCTCCCCTCTCTTGCAGACACTAAGGGAGATGGCACTCTTTCCCCTGGCCCCTGTTTTGCCCTCAGCTTTTTGCTCACTTGCTTCCCATGTTTCCCTATAGCCTTCTTTGCTGCATTCTTTCCCCCTCTCTTTCTCTATATTTTCCTCTGTCTTCATGCATACTGGAGTAGGAGTTAGATTCAAATATTAACTAGCATCTATTAAGCATCTGTTATGAGCCAGGCACTGTGCTAGGCATGGGTGCATATATCATTAAATTTAATCACCATAACAATCCTGTGTGGTACATTATTATTACTCCCATGCTGTCATGGAAACAGAAGCCACAGTGGCTGGGTCCTGTCCAAGGTTAATGGAGGAAGAAGTAGGGAAGCTAGGATTCAGATTCAGATTTCACTATGTAAAGACCTGTTTCCATTATGCCACATCGCCCCTCAGGTTTTCTGAGGTCTAGGTTGCTTCCTGTCTTTTCCTCTGTGATCTATCTTCCTTGCCATCCTCATGGGCACACATGGGATACCCCCCTCTCTGTATAGGCATCAGAGTCCACTCAAGTTTCCAATGGTCCTGTGGTCTCCACAACCTGGAGGTGCAGATCCATTAGAGAAACAAGTGCAGTTCTGATTGGACATAAGCAACAGGCCCAGAATCACATCCCCAAATGCTCAGATCCAGCCCAGAATCCCCAGGGCTTTCCAGCCTTGAGCCATGGGTGGGAACTCTCTGAGATGCTGTAACTCAGCCAGCAACTGTTCTCTCAAACTCTTCCCAGTCTGTTTATCAAAAGCTTTTGTTTTATTTTGTTTTTTGTTTTCACTGCTACCAGTACTTCCTGGTCTAATGTAGCCAGCATTGCCAGGTTTCTGATGCTGAATGGCTGCTTGATTAGTTGAATTTGGGGATAATCTAGGAAGGTGCAGCAGCAATGAGTACTATTTGGTGCCATCAACTTAGATTCCCGGGCCCAGATAAGATTTTATATAGGTTTCAATTCCTACTCATTTTCTCTCAGAAATCCAGTGCTTGACTGTATCATCCAAGGAGGCTTTGACATCCCTTTGGTTTACCCTGAAATTTGCAAAGGTTGCCTTGGAAATCTCAGTTGGGATCGTTTAATGCTTATTTGTCAGCACATACCAGTAAGCTGGAATAAAAGAGAGCTTGTCTCCTGTTTCCTTCCCAGATCTGACTGCTCCCAGAAAGATCAAGGCAGGGAGGGGGTTGCTCGAAGCCCTTTGAAATCCTGGATAGTTCAATGCTTCTGAAAGAAAGCTTGGCAGGAAGCTGATCTAACCCCCAGTGTTTACAGATGGGGAAACTGAGGCTCAGCAGGATGTGACTTGCTCAAAGAACAAGTTAGCAGCAGAGACTGGACTAAAACCCTGGTCCCAACTGCCCCCACTCCATTAAAAAAAAAAAAAAAAAAAAAAAAAAAAACAAAACAGAAAGGATTTAGATTTGGGCTATGAAGAGTCATAGCAAGTATCCAGTAAAGATCCAATAAATGAGTGAGCTTCCTTCTGGGTGCTCCAGCTGCTCTGGCTGAGCCTCCAACGTGCGGGATTTCTAGACTCAGGAGCTAACAAGAACCTTGGATGCTGAGCACCGACACCATGCCTTCCTCGACACCAGAAACATGTTAGTAACATTCAGATCCAGTTTACATCACAAGGGCTGACTCAGCTCTCTTCTTTGCCTCATCAGAAGATTCAAACTGTCACTAATGTGCAACAGAGTCTAGGGGGCATACTCCTACTCTGTAGGGTACCATGCTGCCAGGATTTAGCCCTGTGTATGGACTGGGATGGTGGCCACTGCAGAAAGGGAGACAAATCTTTTCATGAGATATTAAGAGAAAGTTTGAGGCGTGGGATAATGTTGCTTGACAAGTATAGACAGGGCATGATAATACCCAGAATGGCATTAAAATTATGGTTGTAGGTTATGTTTTCTTCAGAAATATTTTTAAAACGCAAAATTACTCATAATTTTTCTACAAAGATAACCCATGTCATCATTTTTCTTGAAAAAAAGAAGTAATAATGCATGTAGGTAGAGAAGTCAAACATGACAGGAAGATTTAAAGTTAAAAGTTAAGCCAGGTGCGGTGGCTCACGCCTGTAATCCCAGCACGTTGGGAGGCCAAGGCCGGGGGATCACTTGAGACCAGGAGTTAGAGACCAGCCTGGCCAACACAGCGAAACCGCATCTCTACTAAAAATACAAAAAGTTAGCTGGACATGGTGGTGCACGCCTGTAACCCCAGCTACTCGGGAGGCTGAGGCAGGAGAAACGCTTGAACCCAGGGGGCAGATGTTGCAGTGAGCTGATGATGCACTACTTACACTCCAGCCTGGGTGACACAGTGAGACTATGTCTCCAAAAAAAAAAAAAAAAAGTTAAAATCTCTCTGTGCTATTCCTTGCCTAGCCTCTTTTTTCCAAAGGTGACAGTTAACTGCTTCTCTGGTATGATTTGAGACAATTTTCTTGAATGTGAACACGGTACTAGCATATATGTTTATTCTCTTATTAAAATTCTACACAAAGAAAATCATATTAACGACTGTTCTGCATTCTGCCTTTTCAAGTAATGTAGGTTTTGGAGACTAGTATCTCTAAGCACACACAGAACTTCTCTATTCCATGTAATGGCCACACAGTTCAGAAAGAATGATGTGGAGAATTTTTCTTTAAGACCTGGGAAGGAGATTAGAGATCTTGGAATTCAACCCTTATTTTGAATTATTTCTGAAAATCAGAAAACCATGGTCCAAGAGGTAAAATTCCTTGATCCAAGGCACACAGAAAGTTAGAGACAGAACTTGCAGTACAGGTCCCTTTTCACTAAGCGCCACTTCTGCTACGTTCTTAAAAGAAGAAGATGTCTGAAGAGAATTGGGGAAATTTTAGCCTTCAAAGAACACCCCTTTTATTTTCCTCATCAAGTATATTCTTTTTTTTTTTTTGAGATGGTGTCCTGCTCTGTCGCCCAGGCTGGAGTGCAGTGGCGCGATTTCAGCTCACTGCAACCTCCGTCTCCCAGGTTCAAGCGATTCTCCTGCCTCAGCCTCCCGAGTAGCTGGGATTACAGGCACACGCCACCACGCCCAGCTAATTTTTGTATTTTTAGTAGAGATGGGGTTTCACCATGTTAGACAGGCTGATCTCAAACTCCTGACTGCAGGTGATCTACCCACCTTGGCCTCCCAAAGTGCTGGGACCACCGGCGTGAGCCACCGCGCCTGGCCAAGTATATTCTTTAATGGCTGAAATGAACTCCTAGTCTTCACATTTCTACTTCGATTTCTCAAGACCTCTTAACTGGAATTCACACACCCTAAAGCAAGGGAGGAAGAAAAGAGGAGAGACATGGGTGGGGATTTTGCAGTCTCTATGTTCATTAGAAATTATGACTCATGGGGCTTCTCACTCCCCACTGTCCATACAAATTCAGGTCACCTTCCTACTGACATGGGAGGACCTAGGGAAACAATGACCTGGTTTCAGAACACAGGACACTTTCCCATTAAGCACCCAGGATGGCCATGGAATGAGAGTCCTAATCACATAAGGCACATTCACAGTAAAAGGATGTCTAGCCACCAGAAGGAAAGACTGGAAGATGGGCAAGACAGTTACCCTAAAAATGTCAAAGCTTGTCTTTGCTACAGAGACGATACTCTGTGTTGCTTTAAAGAGCAGAATATTGATGGATTAAAAGAAATTTCAGTGAGACAAGTTTTAGTATCTAAGGAAGAAACCCCTAAAGATGGAGGTGGTAGGGTGAATGGCTAAGACTGCAGGCTTTGGAATTACAGCCCCGGTGGTTGAGAGATCCCAGTTGGCTACATACCACTATGTGACCATGGGCAAGTGATGTAACTGTTCCAAGGCTGACTTTTCTGTCTCACAGAGTTGTATAGATCAAATGAAATTATATATGTGTAAGTTCATGTAAGGCAGGGACCTTGTCCTTCATATTAACTGCTGTATACCCAGCCCCCAAGCCTGGGGTCTGGTGTATAATAAGTGCTCAATAAACATTAATGGAATTATTGAATTTGTTGGATTCTTAACAAGAGACAGATACTGGGACAAACATTTTCATTCATTTCAAACACATTTATGGAACATCTACTATGTGCTGGGCTCATCATGGTAATCCTTTCTGTGATTACTGATACCATTATTATTATAGTTGTTTTGGTGGTGCTAGTGGTGGTGGTTGTCAAAAAGTTTGCTTCAGATGGTGGTGAATATCCCTATCATTGGAAATGCCTAGCTCACGTGGGATGACAAGCTGGTAGTATTGACAGGGGAATTTACGCACCTATGTAGGGTTTGGGGTCATATCCAAATCCAAAATCAAAATTCCAATTTTTACAGAAATCTTGAGCTTGTTAGTACCACTTCATACTTTTGGTGGGGATATGACACTGTATGTCTGTATAAGATAGTGAGCATTACAGTGCTAATGAATAATTCCAAGGCCATATAAATACCACAAGGTAGGCTAAACTCCTTTAATCCCTGTAGCATTATCTTTGGCTTTTTTAAGTCTGGTACCATTGTCCGAGCTAGACCTTAGAGTTGCTGCTCCATGCCTGGGCCTGGGCCACACTAATCATCCAGGTGAAATGGAAAATTCTGTTCCAAACATGGATATCTGCCTTCCCAAAGGAGTTTAGGAAATCTCTAGTTGGTTGATTGAAACATTCAGTTTTCATCCTAGCTGTCTGGAGTAGGCACAGTCTGGTGGTGAAAGAGAACAGATGTAAGGAGAGGATTTCCTTATAGTGAATCTGGAGGTCACCCACAACCTGTGAAAGCTCTGGGAGCTGCTTTTGGCTGGTCCACATCTTGGCCTTCCTGTCTGCTCTGCAGCTGAGTTTCCTTGCCAGGGAGGGGGCACTCCCATGTATTTTGGCTGTAGGGACTCTGATTTCAAGATGTCCTAAAGAGTTCCTGGCTAAAAGCCACCTGACTTATTTCCCTTGGAGGTGGACTAAGGAGCTTCCAAATCCACTTTAGGAACTCAGCCCAATGTCTAAATTTGTAATGTTCTTCCCAGTACCTTCCTTGAAAGCATTCTGCAAGTTTCAATTCTCACTTTCTTCCTTGGAAGAAGGTATTACAAGTCCCATTTACCTGATCCTTAAGATTGATTGCTCAAGGGGCTACCTAAGGAACAGCCCCAGGTTAACAGCAGCTTAGCCAGTCAAGCTCTTCCATCGGGATGGCAAGATCTTGGCTGAGCATCTTAGCATGAGGCCTATATTCTTTTCCCTTCTTTTGACCAGTCCTTACCCTAGGAATTCATCCTCTGACTGCAAGGTTACTGCTTATCTCTAGCCCCTGACATCCTTTTCACCACTGAGTTTTTAAATTTGTAATTCATCCATCTTTACACCAACATCTGTTGAATACCCTTTGTTCTTAGCCTCTGCCTTACAGTCTGTATCCAATTTTGTCTACCTCCAATGCATCCATCCAGCCATCTTCTGGTGTCCCATTGAGGGCTGGCTTCAAGGGTGGGCAACTTGTGCTGTTGCATAGAGCCACACACTCAGAAGGAACCTGCACTTCATTTAATAATCTGGTATTGCCTTCTTGAAATTCTTAGTCGCTTTATCCTTAAGCTTGCGATTTGTTTAAGTGAAGTCTGATGGGACAACACGGCGTGAGCAGGGACAGAGGAGATGGGCACAATGCCACTCTTGGCTGCCCCATTTGCATACAGCATTCACGATGCCCCATGAGCAAAGAATTCTAGGAGCCCCACGATGCGTGAGAGTTCATCAAGACTTAATTACGCCCATAACCAAGTGACTATGCTGCCAGTCCCAAAGGGCCGTTCTTTCCATTCAAACTAGAAATGGCTTCAAACGTGGAAAAAAAATGTTCTCAGAAACAAATAATTTAGGAACCCTATCATATCCTTTCCTACCTATGTTGCTTTCCCATATTAGCCAACCACTCATGCTGAAAATGATGACACAGAAGGAAAGGGTAGGGTCACGTGTAGTCCCTTTTCCTTTCCTGGCTCATCTGAAAGCCTGGTAGAAAGTGCACATATGAAGTATGCATATAAAGTACACATATAAAAAAGGGAAATAAAAATAGTTCAGTTTATTTGGTGCAGCATTTCCACTGTTCTAGTAAGAATAAATACATATGCATGTAGGAGCTACAGAAGTATAAATTGTATAATTTTTATAATTCCTCATATAAGTAAAGTGTACCTATAAGTTCATTTAAAACTGGCACCACACAATATAAAGAATAGTAAAATCTATGCTAATAATTAAATTTTTAAATTTTTTTATTTGCAATGACATTAAATAGCAAATACAAAGCACCATGTCAAGTCGACAGAAAGAATGAAAGAAAAAAGCTTTATCTTTTAGGATCGTTAGCGACACTTCCTGCCTGCCTTTTCAACAAAGAGTCCTACATTTCATTTCACGCTGGGCCCTGCAAATTATGTGGCTGGCTCCGATCCCATGGCTTTAAGACATGTCCACAAGCACTGAAAAGCTTGTTTCAAACCAGCACCATCCCAGGCCTTTTCCCAGTGTGACTTCCTTCTAGGCCTTGCCACATCCCTATCCCAAGGCTTCATTTGAGATCAATGGATATTAGGTGCCCCTTTGGTAAGATCAACAAAAATCTCCTAAACATAGCTCTCAGTAGATGGGAAAATGAAGGTAAAATAAAATGGCAGGGGCTTATCCAAGGTCACAAGGTATCCCAGGGACAGAGACACAAGCTCCTAGCCTTCAGGTCCAATGCCATGGTTTGTTGATTTCCATCTTTCCTGCTGGCCTTGAACATCATTTGAAGATACCAACAAAATCATTGTGTGTTGTATCCCTTTGATCATACTTCAGCTAGGGCCACCATAGCCCCACAGGAACCAATGTAGGGCAAAAGGCTCTGCCCTTCAAAGGGTTCTACACAGAACATTCCAAGGCCCCAGGGGAGTCCTGTATCTTGTTCAATGTCAAGAAGAGTCCATCAACAGGCCAATACATGCTTCCTCTGTAGGCTCTGTAAAGATCAGATTCCTATGTCTCCCCAGGAAGGTCAGGATATCTTTTCTAATCATTGTATCAGGATCATCTGAAATACTGTAGAAACAGAATGCTCCCCACCTATTTCTTTGAATTTCTTGGAAAATAAGATACACAAAAATTACATCCAGGGGCCCAGCACAACTGGTCAGATCCCTTCCAACCAAAAGGAAATCCCAGCCAGAAGAGACCACAACCTGGAGCCGTTTGCAAATTGCCTGCACATCCTTCATGTGTCCCCTCAAGTCATCCAAACAGATTTTTAGACCAACATCTCTTAGCACATTCTAGCTGTCCCCTTGCTATGCTTTTGGAGGCTTCCATGTGGAGTACAAGGGTTTACTGAGCCTAGATTTACTCCAGAAGCCTCATAACTACCTCTTGTTTGGAGCAGTGATGCCCTTAGCAACACAGCTTAATTTTCCAGGTACTTCTGGGCTAGTAGTCCAACTTCCTCCTAAAACCCAGTCCTCTCTCTCCATATACAGCTTTATGTAGAAGGAGGACAGATCCTTGATTAAATATATTCAGACTGCCCCAGAACCTGGAGCTTGTTGGGCTACTCAGCTGGTGCTGCAACTCTGGTAGAAGGGTCAACTGCCTTTCTTCCAGAATAAACCCCCAGTTGCTGGTCTCCTTCCTTTTAGCAGGCACACAGGCGAAAAGATATCTCATGGGCCATGCTGCACTGTTCTGGCTCTAACAGCAATACCAGTGATCATCTTTCCTTTCTTTCTAGCCAATGAGAAGTATAAATACACATTAAAACTTTTCTGTTGCCATTTAAAATAATCTTCATGAAAATATTTTCACAAAATGTGAAAAATGCTTCTGACATAAGTAAACGGGATTAAAAGCAGGATACCTGATTGTATACACAGAAGGACCTCAGCTTTGTAAACTGTTTACATTTATTCACAGAAAAAAATACAGGAAGGAAATACACCACAATTGGTTTCTAATTGGATTACAGGTAATTGCGTATTTTCTTCTTTAAATGTTTTAGTATTTTACAAAAGAAAATACATATTACAGGCATTGATTATTTTGTAATCTAACCAAAAAGGATATTTCTTATTAGCAAGGACTTCTGAAATAGTCAGCACTGATTTTATACATAGCCCTGAAGGAAACAAACGTAAGGCTTCTACTTCTCCCCAGAGTGACTTTTAAGTGGAACCATCCTCCTAGCTGAATTTTCTATACAGGATACAGATTTTGGCTTTGACAAAACTGCTTTGCTTATAATCACTCTTTTCTTTCTTTTGTGAAACTTGACATCTGGAAATAGCCAGTTAGAGCCTTGAATCAAAGTACTCTATTTCTTTCTCCTGGTTACCAGGCCTGAGATCTCCCAAAGGAATTTCCAAAGTGCAAGGCTTTGGAGCCCACCTGAAACTGGGTGGGCTCAAGTGAGACAGAGGACCAGAGGATGCTGACTTTGTGCATCAAAGTATGATGACAAGAACATTGCCTTTGGAGAAGAATGGCTCCGGAGCCTTGAGCTTTTTCTCTGCAAAACTGATGATCATATTTCTTTTATACAGATTATAAAGATTTAAAGAGACAAGGTATGGAGGATGCCTAACAGCACACACAATTAATTATTAATATAAGTGGTGAGCACTGGAGAAGGCAGCAGAGGGGAAAATCTGCTATTGCTACTTTCCATTCTCTGACTGTTGAAGTTTTCCAGTGTGTGAGGTGAGGATGGGAGTGGTGGAGCTGTCCAGATTTCAGCCCCACCCTAACTGGGCTGGCCTGACCAAGCACACATCTTTGATTTCACCGTGGAAATGTAACCACGTCTGGGGTGGAGGGCAGGCAGTGCTAGCCACTGGCTGGCAGCCCTAGAATGTCCATGGATAATACTGACTAAATATAAGACTCCATTACCACTCCAAAGTCACCGCATTAGCAATCCACAGTGCCTCTTCCTCCACCCATGGCTGCTCTGCCCTTTAAGTATTCATGGGGCAGCAGCCAGTATGCCAGAGACTTATGGGAACTAAAAGACTCAAGCTGTATCTTATAATGGATTGAAAGAGTCAATTTTTGCTGTACTACAATTTCATCTGCTGCTATTACTGCTAGTATTGCTATTAGCACCACCATTCCTCCAACTGCTGCTACTACTACTCTATTAATCCTTTAAGTCTGTAAACTACTTTACAATTTACAAAGTACCTCCGCAGCCTGGGTTTTACCTGATCAAAAATGAGACTGGGCATGGCATTCTGAGAAGATAAAGGTACGCTGGTACTAGAAACCTCAGAGGGAACAGAGAGATCTGCATTTAAGAACAGAGCAGAATTGCCAGTATTTATTTTTACTCCCCTAACTGCCTGGGCTTCAGACACATTCACCATCCTCTGCCACACCCAGTCATTCTTCCACCCCTACCCTGCTCTGTCCATAGACAGTTTAGGCAACCTCACATGTTAGGAACTAGGAGGAACTGCCCTTTATTTGGTTGGAGAAGGTTGACCATGCCAAAATCTCACCAAATGGGGCAACAGAAGAGGAGAGAATGCTTTTCAAGTTGCCTTTGCCAACCTCTCCCACCTTCTCACAGGAAGGCCCTGGCAAGAGCCAGACTCTTCCTTTTTTTAAGAGACTTCAAATATTCCTGCGCCTAAATTAAAAATTTTTTAAATGCCTGATTTTGGCCCTTATCCTCAAAGGGAATGTTGGAATGCATACCTTCTTTGCCCAAGAGAAGGGCCTCCTTTTCCTTCACCCCTAGCAGCCAGCTGGCGAGAGGACTGATGCTACACATAGTGAGAAAGGGGCAGGGAGGAGAGGGAGAATGCAGCATAGTTCAAGCCCAACCATGAACCAAGCTTCCTTTGAGATTGCAATCTTCACCTGGCAACCAGGAGCCCCAGCAGAGCTCAGAGAGAAGAAAGTGGCATTCTGGAATCCATTTTGCTCAAGATGCCGAAGGCATGATATCAAACTCCCCTTTGCTACTGGGGCCAAAAAACTTGGGGAAGATCTTACCTACAGGGATGCGGTTAGTTGGGGAAAAGGCGAGGACCAGTCCTGGTGCTAATGCTACCTGAGGAGAGCAGACAGGTGCGTGGCCTCCCTCGGGACCTACCCGCAGGAAAAAGCTGGGCTAGCGGTGGTTGCGGGGGCCCACGCCGGGCGCTGCTTCCGCATTTTGGACCCAGGTCCACTGGTGAGCAGTAACAGCAGCAGCCATAGCCAGGCCAGCTGGGTCCCCTTCTATCTATCCAGTCATTTCTAGGTGAGATTTACGATGTATGCTAGCGAAGGGACAAGAGATGACTATGGTCTTTGAAAGCCATAATCCTGAAAGTCACACTTTTTCCAAAGCGCCTCCCTCCCAGGTTCTCCCCAGGAGCAGCACAGTCACAGCAGGAGAATCTGCACCGCGGGAGCGCCGCAGTGGTCGGCGGAGGGACCGGGCCAAAGAACTGGGGAACCGTTCCGACGGGGGGCGCGGCGCGGCGCGGCGCGGCTCACCTGCCAGGCTGTTGTAACAGTCGATCTCGATGGCTTCCACCGTCTTGCTCTGCTCCTCCGAGAGGCGGCCGGGCTTGGGGGCTCCAGCCGGGGAGGCCGCGCGCGAGTCCCGCTCCCGTTCCCCGGGGGGCGGCAGCAGCCCCTTCAGCTCCAGCAACGCCCGGTGGTATTTGCCGATAGCTTCACGGAATTTCTTGTCCTTGTAGCACTGCGCCCCTTGGCTTTTGAACTCGTGCGCTCGCCGGATGAGCTCGGCCGGCTCGGCCGCCGCCCCAACCTGGCCCCGCGCCGGGGCTCCTCCGCCGCCGCCCGGGACGCACAGCGGCGGCGGTG
>NW_016807544.1:308090-322490 GCF_001698545.2 Rhinopithecus bieti | reverse complement strand
GGGGGTGTAGGGGAAGGGGAGTGAGTGTGTGTGTGTAGGGATGGGGGCGGCGGCGACGAAATGCGTGCAGAAATAGATTTCTTAACTACAAGAAAAGGTGCGGCGGGGAACAAGGGGCGCAGGCGCAAGCCGTAGCTTGTAGGTCTTTGCAGTAAGGTGTTAATATTTTTAAAGGGGGCAGGGCCTCCTTTTTGTGGATCCAGGTTGTCGCTGAGGTGTGTCTCGGTGTGTATGGCCGTTGGGGCGTCCAGAACGCGGCGTGCTGTACAGCGTGTGGGGCGCCGTATTCTGGGAGCCTGTGTGTGCGTGCGCTGTGTATGCGCAGCTGTGCAGAATGAATCACAGACATCAGAGATGGAGAGCACCTGTTACTGTGGGTCATGGGCTTGGCGTGTGTCCGGTCTAGTTTCCATTTACAGGACAGTTCTGTGCCCTTCCTCAGGAGGTCCCATTCCTTCCTTCTTTTGGTCAATTCTGAGTGTCAGCTGTCTACTGGGAATTTTCTAAGGCTAAGAGGCAAAGATAGGCAAGTCACTCCCCTGACCTCAAGAAACTCCCAGTCTACAGGCAAAGATACACCACCAGCCGGGAGAGTTTCTGGACCAGGTACAGATGGTGTCTGTCACTGGGGAGGAACGAAAAGTGCTGTGCAGCCCTGAGGAGGGGAGGGAGAGGTAGCTTTTTGAGTAGTGGTAGATCAGGAGGCTTTATGGAGGAAATAGCATTTGAGGACCTTGAAGCCTGAGTAGGATTTGGCATGAGGAAATAGAAGGAAGTGGCATAGCCGAGTGAGGAAATCCAGCGGAAGTCCTGATGTTTGAAATCTCAGGTGCGTTTAGGGCATAGTGATTTGATTTTATGGCCTAATGGGAAATAGTAGGAAATGATTGGGTTGCATTATGGGGGCTTTTGGATGAAGAATTTGGATCTGATTTTGGAGGCAATGGAGAAGCCTGACATTTTTTAGTGCCCTCCCCTCCTTAATGTTGAGAAAAAAAAAGATTCTACAGCACCGGTTGTCAGAGTGCTGTTCACAGACCTGCAGTGTCAGCATCACCTGGGAAACAGTCAGAAATGCAAATCCTAGGATCCTACTCCAGACCTACGAAATCAAACTCTGGGGGTGGGTCTCAGTTAACCAGTATATTGGTTCAGATACGCTGCTTTAAAACCTTGCTATTCAAGTGTAGACCTTGGGCCAATATCATCAGCATCACAGGAGAACCTATCAGAAATGCAGAATCTGAAAATCCCATACCTACTAACCCAGAAGCTGCATTTTAACGAGCGTACTGGGTGATTTGTTTACCTATTAAAGTGTGAGAAACACTGTTCTAGAGACTTTGGAAAATACAGTAAAGTACAAAGAACCCCCCAGTCTATACCCAGTTGTATTCTTTGTTAATATTTTGATGTAATTCCTACCAGTTGTTTTCTAGGCATCTATATTTGTAAAAAGTGCTCTTTTAGCAAACATAAGTAGTATGGAACAATATCTACAATTCATGTACTGTTTTGTTGTTGTTCTTTTCTTTTTTTCTTTTTTTTTTTTTTTTTTTTTTTGAGTCAGAGTCTTTCTCTGTCACCCAGGCTGGAGTGCAGTGGCGTGATAATTGCTCACTGCAGCCTCAAACTCCTGGGCTCAAGGGATCCTCTCACCTCTCACCTTATCCTCGTGAGAAGTTGCAACTATAGGTGCACACCACCACCCCTGGTCAATTTTTTTTTTCGTAGAGACAGGGTCATGCGATATTCCCCAGGCTTGCTTCCTGTGCTTTTTACTTTACATTATATGTAATTAAATATTCTTTTAAAACCTCATTTTTAATATTCTGTACAATATTCCATTGTAAGTGGCCAGGTGCAGTGGCTCATGCCTGTAATCTCAGCACTTTGGGAGGCAGAGGTGGGCAGCTCACCTGAGACTAGAAGTTCAAGACCAGCCTGGCTAACATGGTGAAACCCCATCTCTACTAAAAATACAAAAACCAGCCGGGCGTGGTAGTGGGTGCCTGTAATCCCAGATACTTGGGAGACTGAGCAGGAGAATCACTTGAACCTGGGAAGCAGAGGTTGCAGTGAGCCAAGATTGTGCCATTGCACTCTAGCCTGGGTCACAGGGGGAGACTCCATCTCAAAAAAAAAAAAAAAAAAAAAAATTCCATTGTAAATGTACCGTAGTGAACCTAAGCATTCTTCTATAGTCAGGCAGATTTTGCTATTATAAATAACACTGAGATAAAAATAATAGATACCACCTACATATAGTATTTACATTGTGCCAGGCATTGGGTTAAGCACTTAACATATAGTAATCCACTGAATCTTCATAATAACTTAGTGAAATCAGTGCTATTGTTATCCTCATTTTAGACACCAAGACACAGAGACTTGCCTGAGATTACACTGCTAATGAGTAGTGAAGCTGGGACTTAAACCCAAGAAATCTGGCTCCAGAATCTATGCTCTTAACTACCTTTATACTTAAATTTTTGTCCAAATTTATTTTTTCTTACAAAACATTATTTCAAGTTTTAATAAAGTCTCGAAGCACATTGTCAACTTGCTTTTCAGAAAGATTGTACTAACCCGTGCTCCCGTCAGCAATGTGCTAGTTTCACTGCCTCCTTGCCAACACCAAGGGTGAAGTCTTAAGAAATATTTTCTAATTTGATAAATTAAAAATGTATATAGAATTAACTGAGATAGCTCTAATTATAAAGCTGAAAAATTTTCACATATACAGTTGTCATTTATAGAGAACCTAGGGCTTTTATTTGGACACAATTTTAGTGTGCTAAATTATATCTTATATTTTATATTTCTTTACTTTCCTAAATGCTTTGACATTTTTCATCTCATTTGATCCTCACATTATTCCTGGAGAAGGTAGATGATTCTCTGCCCACACAGTGCATTTGCAGTGGTATCTTACAAGTGAGACATCATATAAGTTCAGTGGTTAAAAGATTCTAGACTCAGACAAGTGTTAGCTGGAATTCTGTCTTGACTATTTCCTGGACAAGTTATTGAACTTCTGAAAACTTAATTTTCTCATTCATTAAATAGGACTACTACTTATTTCATAGGGTTGTTGTGAAGCATATCATAAGTGCTCGACAGATAGTAACTTTAATTATTGCTCCTTAAATCCTGTCATTATTGGATCCCATAAGAATGTAGTGACAGAACTCCAGTAAATTCATAAATATTTGCCAACCACCGGCTCTTTTTACTTTAAGGTATTGCATCAGGTAGAGCAAAGAGAAGAAATTGGAGGTTGGGCACTCTGAATTTTTGTCGTTACCAGTCCCCTAAAATAACTTAGGACAGGCTACAGGAGGCAAATGTTGGATAAAGACCCAGGCCTGGGATTTGGCTCCTGTCAGAAATAAGACATTAATTGGGTCACAGTGGTCACAACCATTTAAAGGTAAGAAATACTGACATGCCAAATTGCTTTATTTTCCCACTGTGTGCTGGCTTAATGGTAGAGTATCTCACTCTTAGATTTTGGGTTTGAGGACAAGGCTATGAGAAACATGTAACCCATGTGGTACCACCCTGTGTGTGAGGCAGAACTCAGCACAAGAGCTTAGTAGTAGGTCCGATAAAGGCAAGCATGAACGAGGAAGGGAGGGAATAGTAAGAGCGGTAGCATGGAGTGAGAGTAGAATTACTATGCCCATCTGTCCCGCTCCACAGAGTTGTCTGTGTATGTCTAGAATTGTTCTGTTTGCTTGTTGTTAGTATGCTTCTGTCTCTGTTTAAGCCACTCATTGGTAAACGTGTTCTGGCTTCCCAGAAATGGTCTTCTCCCTTCAAATGGAATTAAATAAATCCCAACAAGAATTTCTTAAACATTCTTTCATTAACCATTGGCCATATGCAGAGCACTATTTTAGGAAGTGAGAAAAGACCCAAATGACAGAAAATCTGAGCATGAACTTAAGAGTCAGAAACTCAGTGCTTCTCCACGTGTGTTTATAGCAGCACAGTTCACAATTGCAAAGATGTGGAAGCAGCCTCTGTGCCCATTGACTAATGAGTAGGTAAATAAAATGTGGTATGTATACACCATGGAGTACTGCTCAGCCATTAAACGGAATGAAATAACGTCTTTTGCAGCAACTTGGATGGAGCCAGAGGCCATTACTCTAAGTGAAGTAACATAAGAGTGGGAAACCAAAAAACGTATGTCCTCATATATAAGTGGGAGCTAAGCTATGAGTGTGCAAAGACATACAGAGTGGTACAATGGACTTTAGAGACTCAGAAAGGGGAAAGTAGGGAGGGCCTAGGGATTAAAAAAAAAAAAACAAACTCTACATTAGGTACAATGTGTAATAGGTACTACCTACATATAGTATTTACATTGTGCCAGGCATTGGGTTAAGCACTTAACATATAATAATCCACTGAATCTTCATAATAACTTAGTGAAATCAGTGCTATTGTTGTCCTCATTTTAGACACCAAGGCACAGAGACTTGCCTGAGATTACACTGCTAATGAGTAGTGGAGCTGGGACTTAAACCCAAGAAATCTGGCTCCAGAATCTATGCTCTTAACTATCTTTATACTTAAATTTTTGTCCAAATTTATTTTTCCTTGGGTGATGGGTACACTAAAATCTCAGAATTCACCACTATACAATTCATGTAACAAAAACTACTTGTACCCCAAAAGCAATTGAAATAAAAAAATGCTAAAAATGTAAAAAAGCATCTCAGTGCTTCTCAAACTTTAATGTGTATATGAATTGCTTGGATACCTTATTAAAATGCAGTTTTCTGACTCTGTTAATTTAGGCTGGGGCCCAAGATTATGTTTCTTTTTTTTTTTTTTTTTCTTATTTTGAGACAGAGTCTCACTCTGTCACCCAAGCTGGAGTGCAATGGCATGATCTCAGCTCACTGCAACCTCTGCCTCCCGGGTTCAAGCAATTCTCCTGCCTCAGCCTCCCGAGTAGCTGGGACTACAGGCATGTGCCACCATGCTCAGCTAATTTTTTTGTATTTTTAGTAGAGACGGGGTTTCACTGTGTCTTGATCTCCTGACCTCGTGATCCGCCTACCTTGGCCTCCCAAAGTCCTGGGATTATAGGTGTGAGCCACCGCGTCTGGCCCCAAGATTATGTTTCTAACAAGCTGTCAGGTGCTGCTGATATTGTTGGTCCATGGACCACATTTTGAAGAGCAAGTGTTTAGAGGGAAGGGAGTGTAGGATACAGTAAATTCCTCTTCAAAGTTTAGCCTGTTAACTCCCTTTAAAATTCAAGAGGGAGAAAAATTGTTAAGTACAATGAGCTCTGAGTTCCTCTTCAAAGAACCAATATGTCAGTATGTTTAGATTCCCTGTTCTTTGTTTTCCATTTTAAAGTTTAACTTCCTTGTTCTTTGTGCCTCTTTGACCCTAGTTTCAGTAAAGAACCCCCTCCTAGCCTCTGTCACCTCTTTTGTCTGTAGTCATCCTTAGTCACCTGTTCTGTCCTTAGTCATTCTTAGTCACCTGTTCTGTAACCGTCCTTCCCGCAGAAACTACTCACCCTGCCACTCTGGCTTGTACCCTCACTCTCTTTAAAATAGGCAATTGGAAGCTTAGACTTTGTGGTCCAACCCTAGCCAACAGGGGAAAGACCCAGAGGTAGGGACTAGCTGCGTTAGGATTAAGACCCGCTTACCCTCCCTTGTCTGGTGTGCTCTTGCCATTGCTCCATCCGTGAGACGCATCCTTCTGTAGAATTAAGTTGCCTTACTGAGAAAACTTTTGCCTGAGTGCTATTTTCACTTGGTAGCACCGAGCATTTACTTCCAACAGGAGGCTCAATATCTTCCCTTCTTTACTAATCTTCACCTTTTCCCAGAGAGGGGTTGTTTACAGATTGACCAGATTCTAGGGAATCAATTGATCTATGTTTAACATGAACAGAGTTATGAACCTCCATTCAGCTTTCTCTTAATGCAGCAGGAATAGGTAAGCTGAATCAGGGCCTTCCCTTGGAATCTGGCCATGTTTTCTGTTCCTCAAATGCATAGCTAAGTGTACATTTTTTGCTTGCATCTTGTTTAATGTGGCAGGAAAGAAAGTGAGATCTTGGTATGTCACAGGGAGACGAAGGCCCTTGTGGGCCTTTAGTATAGGCCGCTTGCTCTAACTTTGTTTTTTTGTTTTGTTTTTTTTCGGAGACTGAGTCTTACTCTGTTGCCCAGGATGGAGTGCAGTGGCATGATCTCGGCTCACTGCAAGCTCCGCCTCCCCTGTTCAAGCAATTCTTGAGCTTCAGCCTCCTGAGTAGCTGGGATTACAAGCATAAGCCACCACGCCCAGCTAATTTTTGTATTTTAGTAGAGAGGGACTTTCACTATGTTGGCCAGGCTGGTCTCGAACTCCTGACCTCAAGTGATCCGCCCACCTCAGACTCCCAAAGTGTTGGGACTACAGGCGTGAGCCACTGTGCCTGGCCTCTAACTTTGTTTTTGAAAGAGAGTTCTACACTAAGAAATTGGGCATTTATTCAGGTAACTATAAAGTGATGTTTTAATTTCTCATCTGTCAGTGGCACATGCATATATGGATTCTTCATGAACCTCATGAAGGAGAAAGATGACTGGGCCACATGGCAAGTTTCTAGTATTCATGGTACTTTGGCCCAATGTCATCAAAACCTGTCTCTTCTATCCTAACAAACTAGCCTTGAACACACCCCAGTGAATCCTCTAGATGCTCACACCACTAGCGGAACAGCTCATTACTGCTGAGATATGCTGGAAGATTTCCTAGAGAAGTGTGTGGAACTGTTTTGAAGGAAAGACCTTTGCATGGTCAACAGTAGAAGGCACAATGTTTGTATTCAGGCTTCAAGCATTGTGCCTGCCCCACTTCTGGATCTTGTTTCTGCCTCTTGGAGCCTTTGACTCTTCTGCTACCCACTGGTCTTGGAAGACTGGAGGCCCCTTTCTCTCCACACTCACTCTGGAGCTTGCGTACCTTCTAAACAGATGGCTTGTGCTGCTTTGTCTCTTCCTTCAGCTCAATTTCTTGAGCATATGTGAGACATGTATTTGAATATCTTTTGTACTAAGCTAAGCTCTTGAGGGTTTGGTCACATGATAACCAAATCAAAGCTATTTTGGGGATGTTTTTCTAATTGCATCAAACTTAAAATTTACCTGACAAAATTATAGCATTTTCATTATCAGTTGTTATCCATATTCAATCTTCAAATATTCCTCTATGGGAGAGCAGGAGATTTTTGAGTACTTTGTGTCCAGATGTAGCTAATGTGAGATTCATATTTTCATTCATTCTACCTTCTGCCCACAACCCCAACCCAACAATAGATTTCTCTATGATTCCAGAGCCTGGTTCAGCCTGACCTTATTTAGAAAAATAAGCCCTCTCTACCTATCTCCATTGTCTCTTACCACCCAATCCATTCTCTGACTGCCTCATCTCCAGTATCATTTGAAGCCCTCCTTGGGGCCATGATATCATTTATTTGAATCAGCTACCAACCTTCCTTAGGACACTCTTCTTTCCCCTGTTCCATGTGGTCGGGTGGAACTGTCAATCATGGTGTCCTCTAGCTCCCTGCACTGCTTCTGTCACCCCGCCACTTGCTAGTACCTATTCCAGGCTTGAGCCCATCGTGTTACTCTATCTTCCTACGCCATAGTGATTGCTTTCAGGGAGAAGCACATGGACAATCAGAGTTTTCTCTGAGATTTGTATATATAGACATTGGAAGGGAGAAATTCTTTTTTCTGTTCTTTTATACTCATTAAAACATAGTTTATTAATTTATTCTTAACTTTGTATTATGGACAAATTTAAACATACACACAAAAAAGAGTGGCATAATGAATCTTTAAGAACCTATCACCCAGCTTACACAGTTATCAACAACCAATATTTATTGCCATATGTTTAGTTTTCCAGATGCACTATTCTTATATCTCTATGCCTTTGTACTTACCGTTTCCTATGTGTTTCGTGTTTCTGTATTTCTCATTTGCTTGCTCTTAGAATATTAGGTCTTCCAGTCAAAGTCACCCAGATTTGCCAAAAGAGCTGGCACAAATGTCACTTCCACTATGAAGTCCCACTGACTTCCGTATACAAGGTTGGTGTTCATTCTGCTATGTTCTGGTAGCTCCCTTTTCATGCTTTTATACTGCATAGCACTTATTTATTCAACATTCATTCAACAAACTTCTATTGAAATATTTCACTGTTTTAGGTGTTGGGGATCAATGAATAAAAAAGGCAAAAATTGTCACCTTCGTAGAATGAGGGAAGACTGAAAATAAACATCATAAATAAATAAATAACATAGGCTGTTAGAATGTGATAATTGCAGTGGGAAAATAGCTTAAGTGGAATTGGGTGTGTGTGTATGTCTTCACATTTTAAATAAGGAAAATAAGATAAGCCATACTCATCACACTGCGTAATGATTATCTGCTTGTTTTTTTGTCTCTACAACTAGACTGTAGCTATTTGAAAGCAGGGATTGTGTCTTATTCTTTTTGTAGCCAAGCACCTAGTATATATATTAGCAAGCATTCTGTAATGGTTGTGGAATAAATGGAAAAAACAGAAGAATACAAGACACCAACTCTAAATACTGTTGGTGTCAAGGAAGGTTTTTTTGTTTTGTTTTTTTGAAATGGAGTTTCACCCTGTCACCCCAGGCTGCAGTGCAAGAATGCCATCCCTGTAACTTCCACCTCCCGGGTTCAAGTGGTCCTCCCACCTCAGCCTCACAAGTAGTTGGGATTACAGGCATGTGCCAGTATGCCTGGCTAATTTTTGTATTTTTAGTAGAGATGGGGTGTTGCCATGTTGGCCAGGCTGGTCTCAAACTCCTGACCTCAAGTGACCCACCTGCCTTTGCCTCCCAAAGTGCTGGGATTACAGGTGTGAGCCACTGCACCTGGTCTTTTTAATTTTTTTTTTGAGGATAGCATAGGTACATGGGAAAAAATTTAAACAGTACTCTACATAATGGAATATATATTAAAAATACTATGTGTTCCTTCTCCCCTGGCCCCAGCCCTCCAAAATCCTTCCCAATGGCATCCACTCTTAGTTGTTTTTTATGTATCACTCCAGAGATAGAGATGATCTGTCTCTCTAGCTTTCAGTGTAATATATCTTCAATAATAAGTATTATCTTGGAAATCACTATATTTCAGTATACAGAACTGCTACATTTTAAAATATAGCTATATAGTATGTGTTTTTATGAGTGCATCAGAATGTATTTCATCAGGCCTCAGTCGATGGGTATTTAAGTAGTAAAAAAGATGTTTTGGTGAACCACTTAACTAGTTGAAAAGTTAGGTTGCAGTGTGACTCTGATGCATCCAATCTTTCATATTTAACTACGTCAGTAGCTTACCTGTCGGGGAGAAGGCCAGTCTCCACACCTCTGTGTGTATCACTTAATTTCACCCATACCCATGAGGTTGTTATTCCGAGGCTCAACTTAGAAGAAGTCCGAGGTTTTCAGAGGTTCTGTAATTTAACCAAGGTCACACAGCTTGGAAGCAGGTCTGCCTTACCCCAAAGACCATGCTTTTTGCCTCCCTTAGAGTTTTTGGTATTCCTGAAATAAAGAGGATCTCTTCAGAATGCCTGGTGGATGCTCCTGGATGATCTTCGATTCTTTCTAATCTGAAGATGTTCCAACACTGTGCCACCTCTGCTATCCATTCCCTGTCTTTTTCTGTTGGCTTTATGTTCTGGTTGACCTCTGCACCAGCTGGACTCTTCACCCTCTTATTGAGGGTCAGCCTTGGCAAAAGGGAGGCACCAACGTGAGACTGGCGGATGAGAGAAGAGAAATTAACATTTTTTTCCCACTTTCTCCCTGCTTTGGCACCAAGGTTTTGGCAGCAGTCAATTTGTATCACTATTATAATTGGGTGGAGGGGGGGCTTCCTCCTTGACTCTACCTCTTAATGGGTTCTGGTAATACAATTTATTTCTCCCTTCCCTTCCCTTTCCCTCCCCTCCCCTCCCCTCCTCTTCCCTTCCCTTCCTTTTTTTTTTTTTTTTTTTGCCTAAATATCTTCCCTCTCTTGCTAGTCTCTGGATGCTTCAACATTCTTTCTTGGTTTCTTTAACCATGCCCACACTTCTATAAATAAATAGTCTTTGTATTAAAAGTCTCTTCAGATGAACCATTCATTAGTTAGATTTTTGTCTTCTGTCATAATCCTATTATAAATACTATTTTAAGATATAATCTCTACCAGGAGAACTTTAAAGACCTGATGCTATAAGCTTCAGTGACATTAATCTCTAATGGTAAAATTTCAGGCTAACTAAGGGTAATTGGAACTTTTAACTCTCAAATTCTATCTACTTGGCAGCAGCCTATTTGGCCAAGTGCTAAGACTGGCTCTGCTGTTGGTTATATGTAGTTTTTTTGGTTATTGTCTTGTTCCTCATAACTTTATATGAAACTCTGATCCTATAACCTTGGGTTTCCATTAGCAGGCATTTAACATTTTAGCAGTCTTATTTTAAATCCCCCAATCCCGCCAATCACACTACTTTTTTTCCTACAGAATTGCTAGAGAGATACTTTAGTTATCTATGGCTGTGTAACACATTATCCCCAAACTTAGCAGCTTAAAATATCATTTATCATTTTCAAACAATCTCACGGTCTCTGTGGGAGTCTCTTAGTTGTGTAGTTTTGGTTAAAGTTATTTTAAGATGTTGCAGTCCAGTTGTTGGCCAGGACTAACGTTATCTGAAGGCTCCACTAAAAGAGATTCCAGCTCCAGCCTCAGTCACATAATTGTTGGCAAGCCTCTGTTCCTTGCTGGCTGTTGGCTGAACATCTTGGCATCTTGATGATCTTCTGCATCATTGGCCCTGAGTGTCCTCACAATATGGTACCCAGCTTCCCCCAGAGCAAGAGATCTAAGAGATCCATAATCTTTTAAAACTGAGTTAGAACTGAGTCTTGGAAGTGATATATCATCACTTCTGATGACCCTTGAAGAATGGGGGGGCGGTTAGGTGTGCTGACCTCTGTGCAGTCAAAAATCCTCATATAATTTTTGACTCCCCAAAACTTAACTAAAAGCCTACTGTTGAAGAGAAGCTTTATAACACATAAACAGTTGATTAACACATATTTTTTGTTATATGTTTTACATACTATATTCTTACAGTAAAGTAAGCTACAGAAAAGCTAATGTTATTAAGAAAATTGCAAGGAAAGTATATTTACTATTCATTAAGTAGAAGTGGATTATCATAAAGGCCTTCATCCTTACCATTTTTATAGTGAGTAAGCTGAGGAGGAGGAGGAAGAATAAGAGGTGTTGGTCTTGCTGTCTCAGGGATGGCAGAGGAGGAAGTGGTGGAAGAGGTGGAAAGGAGGTGAGAAAGGCAGACACACTTGGTGTCATTCTGTGGAAATACATCATACTTTTATCTGACATTTTCCTTTTCTGTTTCTCTAAAATGTTTCCTTTTGGCACCAATCCTTCTTCAACCATTTGCTTTAGTTTCAGTGCCCATATCATGGAAGGGTCCATATGATGAAAGAAGTCAAAGACAGTCTTGAATAATTGGAAACCTGCCAGATTTTCTAATGTCAATTAATTTTCTGGCACTGCTTCTTCTACTATGTCTTCTTCCTCATCATCTAGCACTGGTTTGGAAGCACTCAGCTCCATCAAGTCATCTTTATTAATTCCTCTGGTTTGGTATTTAATCGCTCTTGAATTTCTCCGAGATCCATATTTTGAAACTCTTTATCCCCTACTTTTTTTTTTTTTTTTTTTTGCCATACCCACAATCTCTTTTCATGATTTCCTCGATTGGCTCTGTTGTAATTCTTGTGAAGTCATGCACAGCATCTGGACACAATTTTCTCCAACAGAAATTTATTGTTCCAGGCTTGGTAACTTTCACAGCTTTTTCTGTAACACTGATGACATCTGCAATGGTGTAATTCTTCTAGACTTTCATGATGTTCTCTCTGTTGGGCATTTCTTCCTCAGCACTAACAATCCTTTCCATAGAGTACCATATTTGATAAGCTTTAAAGGTCCTTATGACCCCCTTATCTAGAGGCTAAATTAGCAACATTGTGGGTGGGGGCAAGTAGACCACTTCAACACCTTTGGTGTTGAACTCATAGGGTTCTGAGTGGCCAGAGGCAATGTCCAATATCAAAAGAACTTTAAAAGGCAGTCCATTACTGGCAAGGTGTTTTCTGACTTCAGGGACAAAGCATCAGTGGACCCAATCCAGAAAAAGGGTTCTCATTATCCAGGCCTTCCTGTCAACCAAAAGACTGGCAGCTGGTGTTATCTTTTCAAGGCTTAGGGTTTAGCAGGTTTATAGGTAAGGGCAGTTATGATTATAAACCCATCTGCATTTCCATAAAACAGTAGAGTTAGCCTATCCCTTCCCGCATTAAATTATTGTACTCACTTCCCTTCCTTATTAATAAATGTCCTTTGTGGCATTTAATTTTTAAATAGGGCAATTTTATCTGCATTAAAAACCCATTCAGGCAAATATCCTTTCTCCTCAATGATTTTTATTTCTTTCTGTTTTTTTGTTTGTTTGTTTGTTTTGTTTTGTTTTGTTTTGTTTTGAGACAGTCTCACTCTGTCACCCAGGCTGGAGTGCAGCGGCGAGATCTCGGCTCACTGCAAGCTCTGCCTTCTGGGTTCACGCCATTCTCCTACCTCAGCCTCCCAAGTAGCTGGGATGACAGGCACCCGCCACCACAGCCAGATAATTTTTATTTGTATTTTTAGTAGAGATGGGGTTTTACCGTGTTAGCCAGGATGATCTCCATTTCCTGACCTTGTGATCTGCCCACCTTGGCCTCCCAAAGTGCTGGGATTACAGGCGTGAGCCACCGCGCCCGGCCAGTATGAGTGCCACATTCATAATGACATAAATTCATCTATTACTTTGTGGCTTATTAAGCATTTTAGCCTCATTTAGATCCTTACAGTACTACCTCAATGTGTAAGGCGAGGCATTTTGTTTTGTTTTGTTTTGAGATGGAGTCTCGCTCTGTTGCCAGGCTGGAGTGCAGTGGCTTGATCTTGGTTCACTGCAACCTCCGCCTCCCGGGTTCAAGCGATTCTTCTGCCTCAGCCTCCAGATTACCTGGGACTACAGGCGCCCACCACCACGGCCCGCTAATTTTTCTGTGTTTTTAGTAGAGATGGGGTTTCACCATGTTAGCCAGGATGGTCTTGATCTCCTGACCTCGTGATCTGCCCGCCTCAGCCTCCCAAAGTGCTGGGATTACAGGCCTGAGCCACGGCACCCAACCCTCCTCAATGATTTTCTTAATGGCATCTGGGAACTCATCTGCTGCTTCTTGGTTGGCAGAAGCTGCTGCTTCTACATTGACCTTCTTTTAAGTCAAACACCTCTTTGTAAAATCATCAAACCATCTTTTGCTGACATTAAATTTTCCACCATTAGGTCCTTCACCTTCCTTTTGATTTAAGTTGTTATATAATGACTGCACTTTTGCGGGCTGGGCGTGGTGGCTCACTCCTGTAGTCCTAGCACTTTGGGAGGCCAAGGCAGGCGGATCCCCTGAGGTCAGGAATTTAAGACCCGCCTCATCAACAGGGTAAAACCCCATCTCTACTAAAAACACAGAAAAATTAGCTGGGTATGGTGGCACATGCCAGGGATCCCAGCTACTTGGGAGGCTGAGGCAGGAGAATCGCTTGAACCCAGGTGGTGGAGGTTGCAGTGAGCCAAGACCATGCCACTGCACTCCAGCATGGGCGACAGAGCAAGACTCCCTCTCAAAAAAAAAAAAAAAAGAAAAAAGAAAAAAAAGGACGGCACTTTTTTCTTGAATCACAGTAGAGTTGATAGGTACACCTTTCTTATAGCAACCCTACCCCCACATAAAAGCTGGTTTTGTTGTTGTTGTTGTTATTGTTGTTTTTGAGACAGTCTCACTCTGTCACCCAGACTGGAGTGCGGTGGCATGATCTTGGCTCACTGCAACCTCCAGTTCCCGGGTTCAAGCAGTTCTCGTGCCTCAGCCTCCCAAGTAGCTGGGATTACAGACACACACCACCACACCCAGATAATTTTTGTGTTTTTAGTAGAGACGGGTTTTGTCATGTTGGCCAGGCTGGTCTCAAACTCCTGACCTCAAGTGATCTGCCCACCTTGGCTTCCCAATGTGCTGGGATTACAGGTGTGAGCCACCATGCCTGGCCTAAAAGCTGCATTTTAAATATGAGACAAAAAGCTATTTCACCAAAATGCTGGTGTAGGTACAATTGTGGCTTTGCCCATTTCCTTTCCTTTCCTTTTTTTTTCCTCTCTCTTTTTTTTTTTTTTTTTTTTTTTTTTTTTTTTTTTTTTTTTTTT
>NW_016807544.1:289020-307780 GCF_001698545.2 Rhinopithecus bieti | reverse complement strand
TTTTTTTTTTTTTTTTTTTTTTTTTTTTTTTTTGCAGTGTTCCTTATACTGAATTCTTTTATTGTGAAATGGTGAGCAACTGCAGCTGCACACCTCAATCTACCATGTATATCAAGCAATGTAACTTTTTCCTGTAATGTCATGCCTTTTCTCTTGTTCTCAGGAGCACTTCTAGCATGACTAGTATCACTTCATATGGGTCCCATAGTGTTATTCAATGTTTATGATATTGCAGTAAACAAGATGAAAAATACTTAAGAACCGTAAGGGTCACTTTTTATTATGATACACAATTTACTGAAGAGAGGAACTGCTCAAAAGGAGATGATTAGAGTGTTTTAAGTGACTACGTGTAACGCTTGAGCTCACTGCAATAACGAGAGAAGGCGGCTACAAAACTATTACAGTAGTATGGTTTGTACTATTAATTTTACACATTTCTGATTTCATATTGCATCTTTTCATTTGTTTACATCTCTCCACTAAGAATGGTGCCATGCACAGTCTATAAGTGTTTATGTACGTTTTGATAAATTTTAACTTTTAATAATGGACTTGTATTTTATGGTAGTAAATGATAAAATAGACCAGTATTTACATATACTTATGCATTCATGACATAGCTAACTTTTTTTTTTATATATATTTCTAGGCTATGTAGTTTGTCTGCAATTTTGCAGATGTCCAAAACTTTTCCAGTATACTTACTGAAAAAAACTGTGTGTAAGTGGATCCATGCAGTTTATAATAATTTATTTTCATTTTTATTTTTTGAGACAGGGTCTGGCTCTGTCACCCAGGCTGTAGTGCAGTGGCATCTTGGCTCACTTGTGCCTCTTCTCCTGGGCTCAAGTAATCCTCCCACCTCAGCCTCCCCAGTAGCTGGGACTATAGGTGTGTGCCACCACTAATTTTTGTGGGTTTTTGTTTTTTGTTTTGTAGAGATGGGGTTTTGCAATGTTGCCCAGGCTAGTCTCAAACTCCTGGGCTCAAGCTATCCTCCCACCTCCGCCTTCCAAGGTGCTAGGATTACAGGTGTGAGCGGCCACACCCCATCCCTATGCAGTTTAAACCTGTCTTGTTCAAGGGTCAACTATATTCTATTGGTTACACCAACTAAATCTGGTGCAAGTGGTAGACCACATAACGTGTGAATACCAGGAAGTGAGAAATACTGAAGAGACATTTTAGAGGCTGGCTACCTCAAAAAAGAAGTAAACGTTTATTTTTTATTGCACTTAGCCACATGCCAGAGCTTAAGAGGCCATTTGTGTAATATCAAAAGAAAAAATAAGTTGACCATTGATCACAATAATGTATACAAGTACACATTTTTATTACAAAGGTCAAGACATTGGAAGGAATTTAGAGCTCAAAGCTCTTTAGGCTTTTTGTTTTTCTGTAAATTTAACTTCTTACTTTTAAAGTAGAGCAACATTTTTAAGATGTTAAAATATCATTGGCTCCTGGAAAATTTCTTTGAAGCTACTCTGATGATAAGAAGGGTTCATAAGATTGTTCTGTCAATCACTACATTAAGGTTCCTTAGGGTATTTTTTTTTGTTTTTGTTTTGTTTTGTTTTGTTTTTCTGAGATGGAGCTTTGCTCTTGTCACCCGGGCTGGAGTACAATGGTGCGGTCTTGGCTCACTGCAACCTCTGCCTCCCAGGTTCAAGCGATTCTCCTGCCTCAGCCTCCTACACAGCTGGGATTACAGGCACGTGCCATGATGCCCGGCTAATTTTTGTATTTTTCATAGAGACGGGGTTTCACCATGTTGGCCAGGCTAGTCTCAAACTCCTGACCTCAAATGATCTGCCCACCTTGGCCTCCCAAAGTGCTGGGATTACAGGCGTGATCACCGTTCCTTAGTTTTTCATCTTTTGAAGGAAGGATTCGTGAGCTGCTTTGACAGTATTGCCAGTGACAGAATCTGGTGGTAGTGGTGCAGGCCATAGGGTCCAGTGACTGCCAGAAGTAACATGCTGCCTGCACTGTGGATTTATTTAGTGATGTGATTTGGGGCTCCCTTCTTGTTTATGTAGCCTTGAGTCTAGTTATTTAGCCTGGTGATTCTGAGAGCTACCCCATAGCCTTTTTTTCTTGTAGTATTTTACTTATTTTTGTTGGCAAACTTTTGGGAATCTTTATGTAATGTATGTGATGGATTCTGCAGGTGCTATACTAGGGAAAGTGGAACACAATTTAGATTTGAAGTGGATTCATTTTTATGCTAACACCTGTAGGTTATTTGGATTTAATGTTTTTTTTTTTATTGTAGTAAAACACACGTAGCTAAATTTACCATCTGAGACTCTTTTTAAGTGTAGTTTAGTGGCATTGAGTACATTCACATTGTTGTACAACCATCACCACCATTCATTCCCAGAACTCTTTGCATCTTACAAAACTGAAACTCTGTACCCATTAAACACTAACTCCCTCCTCCCCCAAGAGCCTCATAGTGTTTGTAAAAAATTGTGGTTAAAAAATGCATTACATAAAATTTACCATATTAACTATTTTTAAGGGTATAGGTCAGCAGTATTACATATAATTACATTGTTGTGAAACAAATCTCCAGGACTTTTTCATCCTGCAAATCTGAAATTCTATACCCGTTAAAAAACAACACACTTTCCGTCCTCCTTCCAGCTTCTGGCAACCACCATTCTGCTTTCCATGTTTATGTATTTAATTATTCTAGATACCTCATATAAGTAGAATCATATTGTATTTGCCCTTTTTTGTGACTGGCTTGTTTCACTTAACAAAATGTCCTCAAGGTTCATTCATGTTGCAGCATGTGACAGAATTTACTTCCTTTTTATATTAATAGCTGAATAATATTTTAATTTTTTTATTTTTGTATATATTTTTTGAGACAAAGTCTTGCTCTTGTCACCCAGGCTGGAGTGCAATGGAGTGATCTCGGCTCACTGCAACCTCTGCCTCCCGGGTTCAAGCAATTCTCCTGCCTCAGTTTCCCAAGTAGCTGGGATTACTGGGAGGCACCTCCATGCCCAGCTAATTTTTGTATTTTTAGTAGAGACGGGGTTTCACCATGTTGGCCAGGCTAGTCTCGAACTCCTGACCTCGTGATCCACCCACCTCGGCCTCCCAAAGTGCTGAGATTACAGGTATGAACCACTGCACCTGGCCCTGAATAATATTTTATTGTATGTAATACTTTTACTTATCTATTCATCTGTTGATGGACATTTGGATTGCTTTCACCTTTTGGCTATTGTAAATAGTGCTGTTGTGAACATGGGGGTACAAATAGCTCTTCAAGACTTTGCTTTCAGTTTTGGATTTATACCTAGAAGCTGGAGTGTTGGATCATGTGATAGTTTTATTTTTAATTTGGTGAGGAAAATCCATACTGTTTGCTATAGTGGTTGCACCATTTTACAATCCACCAACAGTGCACAAGTGTTCCAATTTCTCCACATCCTTATCAACATTTGTTATTTTCTGAGATTTTGTTTGTTTGTTTGTTTTTGGCTAGTAGCCAACTTATTGGGTACTCAGTAATATCTCATTGTGGTTTTGATTTGCATTTCTCAGATAAGTAGTGATGTTGAGCATCTTTTCATATGCTTGCTGGTCATTTTTATGTCATCTTCAGAGAAACATCTATCCAAGTCCTTTGCCCATTTTTAAGTTGAGTTACTTGATTTTTTGTTGTTGAGCTGTAGGAGTTCTTTATATATTCTGGCAGTTAAGCCCTAATTAGATAATATGATTTGCAAATATTTAATCTCATTTTATAGATATCCTTTTCACTATGTTGATTCTGACCTTTGATGCACAAAAGTTAAGTTTGATGTAATCCCAACTGTCTATTTTTGCTTTAGTTATCTGTGCTTTGGTGGTCGTAATTCAGAAATCATTGCCAAGACTAATGTTAAGAGATTTTTCCCTATGTTTTCTTCTAAGAGTTTTATAGTTTTAGATCTCATGTTTAAATTTTTAATCCATTTGAGTTAATTTTTGTATATAGTGTGAGACGGGTTTCCAATTTCATTCTTTTGCACGTGGTTATCCAGTTTTCCCATCACCATTTGTTGAAGACTGTCATGTCCCCATTGAGTGGTTTTGTCAGTCTTGTCAAAGATCATTTGACCGTATACATGAGGGTTTATTTCTGGGCTCCGTATTCTTTTTCATTGTTTTGTCTGTCTTTGTGCCAATACCACACTGTTTTGATAATATGCTTGGAAATCAGAAAGTTTAAGTTCTCCATATTTGTTCTTTTCAATTTTGTTGTTGTTGTTATTTGAGGTCTCTTGAGATTCCATATGAATTTTAGGATGGATTTTCCATTTCTACAAAAAAATGCCATTAGGATTTGATAGCATTTGCATTGAAGCTGTACATTGATTTGGATAGTAGGAACATCTAAATAATATTAAGTCTTCCAACCCATGAACAAGAAGTGCCTTTCTATTTATTTCTATCTTCTTTACTCTTTTCAGCAATGTTTTATAGTTTTTTGTGTACAAGTCTTTCACCTTCTTAGTTCACTTTATTCCTAAATGTTTTATTGTTTTTGATGCTATTATAAATTGAATTGTTTTCTTAATTTCCTTTTCGAATTGTTCATTGTTAGTGTATAGAAATGCAACTGACTTATGTGTTAATTTTGTATCTTGCAATGTTGCTAAATTTATTGATTAGTTTTAATATATTTTCTCTCTCTCTCTCTCTCTCTCTCTCTCTCTCTCTCTCTGTATTCCTTAGAGTTTTCTATGTATAAAATTATGTCATCTGTGAACAGAGGTAATTTTACTTCTTCCTTTCTAATTTTGATACATTTTATTTCTTTTTCTTACCTAATTGCTTTGGCTAGGATTTCCAATCTATGTTGACTAGAAGTGGAGAGAGTAGAAATCCTTGTCTTGTTCCTGATCTTAGAGGAAAAGCTTTCAGTATTTCACCACTGAGTATGATTTAGCTGTGGGCTTTTCATAAATGATCTTTGTTTTGTTGAGGCAGTTTCCTTCTATTCCTAGTTTGTTGAGTTTTGTTTTTTAATCATGAAAGTATATAGAATTTTGTCAAATGGTTTTCTGCATTGAGATGATCATGTGTTTTTCCCCTTTCCTTCTGTTAATGTGGTGTATTACATGGGTTGATTTTTATATGTTGAAGTATTCTTATATTTCAGAAATAAATCCCACTGGGCTATGGTGTGAATTTTTTTTTAACATCTGACTGAATTCAGTTTGCTAGTATTCTCTTGAGGATTTTTGCATTAATATTCATCCAGGATATTGGTCTATAGTTTTCTTTTCTGGTGACTTTTTTTTTTTTTTTTTTTTTTTTTTTTTTTTTTTTTTTTTTGGCTTTGGTTGCAGGGGTAATGCTAGCCTTATAGCCTCATAGAATGAGCTTGGAAGTATTCCCCATCTGCCATTTCTTAGAAGAATTTCAGAAGAAGTGGTGTTAATTCTTTAAATGTCTGGTAGAATTCTCTAGTGAAGCACTCTAATCCTATACATTTCTTTGTTTAGAGGTTTTTGATCACGAATTCAACATCTTCTTATTGATCTTTCATATTATCTATTTCTTCATGATTCAGTCTTGGTAGGTTGTATCTTTCTAGGAATTTATCCCTAGATTATCCAATTTGTTGGTGAAAATTGTTCATAGTCTTATAATTCCTTTCATTTCTGTCATATTGGTTGTAATGTACCCCTTTTCAAAATTTTGTTATATGAGTCTTCTCTCTTTTTTTCTTTTAGTAAATCTAGCTAATGGCCTGTCCATTTTGTTGATCTTTTCAAATGTGAATTCTTAGTTGTATTGATTTTCCTATTGTTTTCTATTTACTTTGTTTACCTCTGCCCTAATCATATTATTTGTTCCTTGTCATAGCTTTGGGTTTAGTTCTTCTTTTTCTAGTTTCTGAAGTGTAAAGTTAGATTGTTGATTTGAGATCTTTATTCTTTTTTAATATACAGGTTTACAGCTATAAACTTCTGTTGTGCTGGACCCATATTGATTCCACTGATTCATATTGATTCACAGAGGTTAAAGAAAAGACCAGAGCCAGCAAACAAGACATAGGGTTTGTTGGGGACTTACGTACATGGTGGTCCAGGACCAGTGAGCTGGACAGGCAAACCAGTCCCATTTGTAAAAAGCATGCATGTTATGCCACATTTTCATTTAGCAACCTCCACTTAACAACCTCCACTTGGCAACCTCCATTTAACCCAAAACAAAGGGCCTTGATCCCCTGTACAGCCTGCATTCGAAGGGATGGACCAGGGGTTTGGATGTTCTTCATAGTTAAGGAGTGAATTTCCAGGTTGGCCACTCCTGAATTCCTCAGCTTGAAATTCTGAACACACATTCTTCCTAGACCATAGGGTCATTCTCAGGGTATGCTTCAGTTATTGCTGTCACATGTGTCTGCCATACAACTTCCCTCTTAGCACTGTTTTCACTGCATCCCGTAAGTTTTTGTATGTTGTGTTTTCATTTGCAGCTTTCTCAAGGTATTTTCTAATTCCTCTTCTGATTTATTTTTTTGGCACATTGGTTGTTTAAGAGTGTGTTGTTTAATTTCCACACATTTGTACATTTGTGGTTTTTTTTTTACAGTTATCAATGTGAATGTCCTTTTCTTTTCTTTGGGTCTTGCTGTGTCACCCAGGCTGGAGTGCAGTGGCAAGATCTCAGCTCACTGCAACCTCTGCCTCCCAGGATCAAGTGATCCTCCTGCCTTAGCCTCTTGAGTATAGTCATATACTATAGGGACTAGAGGCATGCATCACCACGCCCAGCTAAGTTTTGTATTTTTTGATAAAGACAGGGTTTCACCATGTTGCCCAGGCTGGTTTTAAACTCCTGGGCTCAAGCAATCCTCCTTTCTCGGCCTCCCAAAGTACTGGGATTACAGGTATGAGCCACCATGCCTGGCTGAAAACATTCTTTGTGTGATATCAATGTTATTGAATTTGCTAAAACTTGTTCTGTGGCCTGATATATAGTCTCTGCTCGAGAATGTTCCACGTGCATGCGAGAAGCATTTATATCCTACTGTTGTTGGATGGAGTCTTCTGCTTATATCTGTTAGGTTCAATTGGTCTATAGTGTTGTTCAAGTCCTCTTATTGATGTTATTTGGTTGTTCTATTCGTTATGAAAGTGACCTTTCTCCTTTTAATTCTGCCAAGTTTTGCTTCATATGTTTAGGAGCTCTGATGTTTGGTACATAAATATTTGTAAGTTATATCTTCTTAGTGAATTGACCATTTTATCATTACATAATGTCCTTCTTTGCCTCTTGTAACAGTCTTTGATTTAAAGTCTGTTTGGTCTGATATTAGTATAGCCACTGTTGCTCTATTTTGATTATCATTTGCATAGAATATCTTTTCTCATCCTTTCACCCTCAACCTCTGCATGTCCTTAGATCTAAAGTGAGTCTCCTATAGATAGCAAATAGTTGGATCCTATTTTTAAAAACTGATGTAATCAATTTCTGTTTCTTGATTGGGGAATTTAACCTATTTACATTTAAAGTAATTACCTATAGGGAAGGACTTATTATTGCCATTTTGTTCATTGTTTTGTCTGTGTCTTATAGCTTTTTTCTTCCTCATTTCCTCTGTTATTGTCTTCCTTTATATTTCATTTTTTTTGGTAGCAAAATGATTGGATTTACTTCTCATTTTCTTCTGTGTATATTCTATAGTTTTTTGTGGTTACCATTGCAGTTACGTAAGACATCTCAAAGTGATAACCGTCTACTTTAAATTGATAACAGCTTAACTTCATTGCGGACAAAATTCTGCTCCTTTACAGCCCTACTCTCCCCAGATATTACTGATGTCACACATTACTTCTTTATATGTTGTATACTCATTAACACAGATCTATTTTTTAAATATTTCTTTCATTAATATTTCATGCACAAAAATTATAATAGTATAGGTTTGTATATTTGTCTATATACTACCCTTACTGGAGAACCTTCTATTTTCATAGGGCTTTGTGTTGCTCTCTACATTTCAACTTTAAGGACTCCCTTTAGTATTTCTTGTAGAGAAGGTCTAGTAGTAATAAATTCCCTCAGCTTTTGTTTATTTTGAAGTCTTAATTTCTTCATAATTTTGGAAGAACAGTTTGCCAGATGCGGTATTCTTGGTTGACCATTTTTTTTCTTTCATCACTTTGAATATATCATGCCACTCCCTTCTAACCTGTAGTTTCTGCTGATAAATCTACTGATAATCTTATGGAAGTTTCCTTTTATGTGACAAATTGCTTTTCTCATGCTTTCAAGTTACTCTCTTTGTCTTTGACTTTAGAGTTTGATTACAATGTGTTTTGGTGTGATTCTCTTTGGATTTATTCTGGTTAGGGTTCTTTGAGCTCTTGAATCTGTATGTTCTTCTTTTTCCTCAGATTTATGAAGTTTTCAGCCATTATTTCTTCATATAAGCTCTCTGTCCCTTTCTCTCATTCTTTTTCTGAGATTTTAATAATACATAGAGTAGGCGTCTTGATAGTGTTTTGTAAATCCCTTGGGCTCTCTTCTCTTTTCTTCATTTTTTTTCTTCTTGCTCCTCTGACTCAATGACTTTACATGACCTGTCTTTGAGTTTGCTATTTATTTTGCCCGATCAAGTCTGCTGTTGGATCCTTCTACTATTTTTTAGTACAGTTATATTTTTCAGCTACAGAATTTGTTTGGTTCTTTTTTAAAATTTCTATCTCCTTGTTGATATTCTCATTTTGTTCGTGCATCATTTCCCTGATTTTACGTAGTTGCCTATCAGTGTTTGCCCAGTCGAGTGTTTGTTATCTTTTAGATAGCATCTTTATGATAGTGTTTGTTATCCTTTTGGTAGCATCTTTATGATAGTTATTTTAAATTCCTTTTCAGGCAACTCATAGATCACATTTCTTCAGAAATGATTTCTGAAGTTTTATTTGATACATGGGCCATATTTCTCTGTTTCTTTGGATGTCTTAAAATGTTTTGCTAGAACTTGGCCATTTGAAGACCTTTCCCAGTCTTTTGTTTCATACAGGGAAAGACCTTCACCAATCAGCTCTGCTGGAGGATCTAGGACCTCTCAAACCTTTGCTGATCTCTTACTCCTTCTGGTGTCTGCCTGTGGAACTGCGACTCTAACCTGCTACTCACCTCTGTTTTTAGTGGCTTGCAAATGCTTGACCTGGTCCTGTCAGCACTGATTTCTGTTAGGTGAGACAGAAACAAATCCCTTGGGCAGCCCCCAGATAAGCCAGAACATTCAATGCATGGCTCATTCTTCTTTTTCCATCCCTGAGGGTGAAGCCTTGGAGTAAGGGGTTTCTCCGAAGTTGCTCAGGTTTATGCCACATAGAGGAAAGGACACAGATGGGCACGCCAGATGTTGCAAAATTGTCTATCCATTTTGCCAGAATCCCTTCTTGGTTTTACAATGACCTGGGTACTGTAGCTTCTCAACCTGTCTCTAGAGTTCTCACAGAGTTATTCTGATCTGTATATTGTTAACTCAGTGTCTCTGTGAGGAAAGGAGGGCCTGTATCTTCCTATTCCACCATCTTGCTGACAACACTCTCTCCTGCTAAAACCTTTCCATCAATTCCCTTTGGATTTGAATACCTGAATGGTATAATGTGGTTCCTTTGGTGTCCTAATGTTGAAACTAGGATGTCATCAAGGTTTAATGTGTGAAAGGGGCATTTCAGACCCAGCAAGAGACCTCTTTTCTGAACAGATGGCTATTTCCATGTTCCTCAAATTACACTCTTGACTACCACACATGTTTGAATTGTGTGGGATCACTCTGGTTGCCCTGTGAAAACTATGGAATATGGGTTCATAATCATGGAGCTCCTGCATATGGCCAGATTTCCTTTCCCTTCTTTTTTACCCAAGATCTTTTCAGATCTGCAAAATTGCATCTGAACTCCTGCAGATTCTGCTAGTGGTACAACAGTCTGTCACCAGCCAAGCTAATCATCCATTATTTATTCCCTGTTCTTGCATTCTGCCCCAGCCCTCCCATATGTAGAGATGCTGAGACTTTGTTGGTAAACTCAGGACTAGAGTGTGGGCCTAAGAGGAAGGTATTTGGGCACAAGGGTGGGTAGGACAAAGAGAAAAAATTAGGATGAACATACAGCTTGATTTCCTCTTAACTCTCTTACAGGAACCAGATAATCTTACACTAGGAATGTAAAATACCTGACCTGTCAAAACCAGAAATTCAGGGCTCTCTAAACTCCTCTAGTAAATAAAAGTTTAGATTCACTGGTGGGGATTAAATAGGCTGTTTAAGGATAATATTGGGAGAAACATAAAAGCACATATACCACAGACAGAATTTATTAAGTTTCCCTTCTTTCTTTACCACAGACAGAATTTATTAACAGTTTCCCTTCTTTCTTTACCACAGACAGAATTTATTAACAGTTTCCCTTCTTTTTTTACCTCTTTCCTTTTTTCTTTCTTCTTCAAGTCTTTTTTTTGAGATGGAGTCTTGCCCTGTCGCCTAGGCTAGAGTACAGTGGTGCAGTCTTGGCTCACTGCAACCTCTGCTGCCCAGGTTCAAACAATTCTCCTGCCTCAGCCTCCTGAGTAGCTGGGATTACAGGCATGTGCCACCATACCCAGCTAATTTTTGTATTTTTAGTAGAGACGGGGGGTTTCACTATGTTGGTCAGGCTGGTCTCGAACTCCTGACCTCGTGATCTGCCCCTGTCGGCCTCCCAAACTGCGGGGATTACAGGCACCAGCCACTGCCCGGCCCAAGTCTTTCTTTACTTTGTATTTGCCAGCAGCTAAGTTGCATTGTAGTTGACAGATACATTTTATCTTCATTAAGTACTTTTCTGTGCTAAGAAGTAAAGAGACTGCATTGTTTTAAGTTGGCTGTTACTTAAGTTTCAAAGTAAATTCCCTCTCTTCTGCCACATACTAAGTGGGCTCTGATAATGCTACTACTTTGTAATATGGGTTCATAATCATGGAGCTCCTGAATATGGCCAGATTTCCTTTCCATTTCTATTGCAAAGTAGGAATGCTACTACTTTATAGCATTATCAGAGCCAACTTAGTATGTGGAAAAACAGAAGGAAGGTCTAAAGAAGAATTCAGAATCAGAATCGTTAGATCTGAATTGTGGGGCTGAAGAGCAGTTCAAAGTTGTTGTGGGAATTGAGGCCTCTCAGACAGTTAGAGGGAAAGTACAAAAAAAGAGGTCAAGTGTTCATTTTCTAGTCTACCCATTAGCTTAGAGACTTTGGGGAGTACCATACTCAGGATTTATTTAAAATGTATTTTTAAAAATTATGGTTACTTCCTTTACCAATCCTCTTTCAGTAAAAAAACAAAAAACAAGAAAACCCAGAGAAAGGTGAAATATTTTCTTTCTTTTTTTTCTTTTGTCCCAATATATCTGGGGTTTGGAATTCTTCCTGAGCACTAACAAGGAAATCTAGCCAGCCTTATGCTTCTTTGAGCCAAAAGAAGAGCCAATAGAATACTGCTTGGTGAAGCAGAGGCTGCCATTGGCAAAGGAAGCTTCTGCTGTATGGAAAGGTGCTAGATTCTTCCAGAATCTAGCTGGGGAGAGTGGGGTGACTCAGTCCTTTTCCTGTACCTTTAGGGTTGAAAAATAAACCTTTCTGCCTTATTTTGGTTCTGTGCCAACCTGTAATGTTTCACCTGCCCCTTCCTCCTCAGCTACTTCCAATGCTCAGGCCAAAGAACTTGTTAAACTGAGTTGAATATAAAGTTTCTAAACTTAAATATCCTAATATTATAAAGTCAATATATAATTCAAAGCCATAATTTTAGCAGTGTATCTTATGTGAAATAAAGTGTGATAAGCTGCCTTGTTATAGGAACAAATCACGGAATCTTTGTATAGATGGCCGGGGGTGAGTAAGAGAAGAGGGTCCTTAGAGGTCACCTAGGCCAAAGTGTGGTGATTACAGTGAAGTCTCTGAAGTTAGACTTTTCATATTCAAATCCTGGTTCTGCCACTTGTCACTTGTGTTCATTGAGCAGGTGACAACTTCTCTAGGCTTCGGTTTCCTTGTCTTAAAAATGGGGACAATTGGCTGGGTGCAGTGGCTCATGCCTGTAATCCTAGTGCTTTGGGAGACCAAGGTTGGCAGATTGCTTGAGCTCAGGAGTTTGAGGCCAACCTGGACAACATGATGAATCCCCATCTCTACAAAAAAAACAAAAAACAAAAAACAAAAAAATTAGCCAGGCATGGTGGCTTGTGCCTGTAGTCCCAGCTATTTGTGGGGGCTGATGCAGGAGGATCACTTGAGCCTGGGAGGTTGAGGCTGCAGTAATCCATGTTTGTGCCATTGCACCCCAGCCTGGGTGACAAAGTGAGACCCTGTCTCAAAAAAAAAAGAAAGAAAGAAAGAAAGAAAGAAAGAAAGAAAGAAAGAAAGAAAGAAAGAAGAAAAAGAAAAAATGGGGATAAAACTGTTGGGAGGATTAAATGCTAAAATCCTGGTCAAGTGGTCAACAGTTTTCACTGAATTCCTAGGGCATAGTAAATACTTCACACAAGTTAGTTATTGTTGAGGTAAGTATTGTCACTGACGCAAGTGAAAGATAAAAAATAGGAGCCAGGGTAGCACTGTTGTTAGAGTGTTGGCTCTGTGACCTTGGGAACACTATTTAACCTCTCTAAGCTCCAGTATCCTCTCATAGCATTGTTCTGAGGCTTACATGAAAGAATATTGTCTCTATTTAGTTTAATATCAGCCCAACGTCAGTGGTTACTATTTAGTCAAAACTGAGACACGGAGAGATTTACTGCCAAACTAGAAAAACACTGTAGTGTTCCCTAAAAATGGAAGGGGGAGCAGGAGGATGTAGAGGAGTTGGTGTTGAAGGAATCCCACTAAAGTTTTGTGGTCAACCTAACTTACGTTTAGGCAAGGGCTTGCCACCATGCTAGTCTGGGCTGGGCTCTTCTTTCCTGGAAGAATGCCTAATGTTTTGCAGTGATGAATTAGCATTAGAAAAGGGAGTTCATGGGACTATTTATGTGTCTGTGGCAGCTGCAAAGAAAGGAGAGGTTCGGGCATTACCCTATTTCAAACACTTAAAAAGCTAGGTACTGTTGTTTCTTAAAAACAAGGTAACCTTCATTATCACTCTAAGTCACTTTTTTCAAATGTAGCCCAGTGTGGCGATTACAGTGAGGACTCAGTGATATCATGAGCTGCCTGGAATGAAAAGTGTCTAGAAGAGCTTGGCAGATAGGACTTGCTTCATAATAAACACCAGGTTTTGGGAGGTCCTCATTTAACAAGTAAGGCTAGGATATCAGAAAAGTATTTTAACTCAAGCCCACAGTAGGACAATAAAAAATATCTATACAACAGATTTCCTTTCATATTATTGACTCAACCACCACAGTGTTCTACAATATCCTCAGTGGCTGCTAGGACTCCCAAGTTTATATATGAGATTCATGGATTTTTCTTAGTTATATTTGTCCTGTTGACATCTTCACTTGGAGGATCCACCGGCACTTCAAACACAACACACCTAAAACTAAACCCAACTATTCTATCCTCTTTTCCAAACTGCTCTTTCAACTGTTTTGTATCTCAGTAAATCACCCAATTGCCAAGCTAGATATCTTGAATTCTTTTTCTCCTCACCCCATGTTTGTCACCAATTCCTATTCATTCTACCTCCTAAATATCATTTTAGTTCATTTCTTTTTACTGTTACTGTTACTTACTTAGCATAGGTCATCATCTTTTCAGGCTTAGATTATGATAACACATTTCTAAATTGAAATCTTGCCTCCTTGTCACTTGCCTCCTTAAAATCTTTCTTTAGTGTCCCACTGCTCTCAATTCCTCGGCATAGTTTACAATGATCTTACTTCTGATTTCTGCTACAATCTTCTCTTCTCCAGTCTTCTCATATATTCTATGTTCCAGCTATTCCGAACATGTTCCATTTTCTTTTTCTCTCTTGCCTCTTGGCTTTGGTTCATGCTCTTCCTTCTGCTTGCATTTTCTTATCTCTCCTTTTCACTTGGCTAGCCCCACTAGTCTTTCGTTGTTTCTGCTTAAACATCCCTTCCTCTAGGAAGACTTCCCCTTTCTCCCGTATGTGTTTAGTACCCTCTCCTCATGCTCTCAGACTACTCTGCTTCCTCCCTCATAGCTCTGATTACAATATGGTTTATGAGTGTTTTTGTCTGTATCCCTCACTAGACTGAAATGTTGAGACTATGTCTATCTTATTCACTGCTATTTCTCCTTCACCCAGCACAGTGATTGGCACATTGTAAATATTTTTTGAGGTTACATTGTAATTCTTTTTTGAATGAATGAATAAATAATAACAAAAAATATCCTTTTATAGTGCAGGGCTTTTAAGGTTAAATAAGCCACACTTAGTAATGTTAACATGTAATCAGAAATGGAAAGATCCTGAAGTTCTCTCTTGACCTGCATTCCCTGCAAGTTCATCATTGGGAATTATCATCCCGGTGCATGTAACCCAAAAACAAGAGGGAGTGAGTCAAGTGCATGATGCATGAGTCTTGGGTTATAACAACAGCTTGGGGTGTCAAAAGTTTTCATTTTATACAGATTCAAGAACCTACAAAGACACTGAGATTCTCATGAGAAAACTTAGAAATGACATTTGACCCACTATTTTGCATTGAATCACCAAGAAATATTTACTGAATATGTCACAGTATGTGTTGCACCATATTCCGAATATCAGACAAAAATCCTTGCCTTTGAGCTTTTGTTCACACACACACACACACACACACACACACACCCCTTTATTTTATTAAAAAATTTAAATTTATTGTTTTAATTGACATATTGTTATTGTACATATTCATGAGGTTTATTTTGATGTTTCAATACCTATTTATGTTGTAGAATGATCCAATTAGAGTAGTTAATGTATCACCTTATGTATTTATCATTTCTTTGTGGTGAGATCATTCAAAAGCCCCTCTTCTAGCTATTTTATAATATATGATATTTTACTGTTAATCGTATTCACCCTACTGTGCAATAGATGATCAGAATTTGTTCCTCCTATCTAATCATAACTTTATATCCATTGGCCAACCTCTCATCCTCCCTTCCTCATTTCTCTCCCCAGTATGTGGTAACCAGTGTTCTGCTGTTTCTATTACACCAATTTACTTTTTTTTTTAGATTTTACATATGAACCTGCAGTATTTCTCTTTCTGTGTCTGGCTTATTTCACTTAACTGTGAAATAAGTTGAAACTGTGAAATAAGTTGAAAGTTGAAATAAGAATAACTGTGAAACTGGAGGATGATGTCCTCCAGTTTCATCTCCGTCATCACACATGACAAGATTTCATCCTTTTTTATGGCTGAATAATATTCCATTGTGTCTATATACCACATTTTCTTTATCCATTCATTTGTTATTGGACATTTAGGTTGATTCTATATCTTGTAGAATTCGGCTGTGAATCCATCTGGTCCCGGATGGGGTTTTTTTGTTAGAATTTTAAAATTACTGATTCAATTTCATTACTCATTGTTGGTCTGTTTAGGATTTGTATTTCTTCCTGGTTCAATCTTGGAGGGTTGTGTGTTTCCAAGAATGTATCAATTTCCTCTAGGTTTTCTAGTTTGTGTGTATAAAGGTGTTCATAGTACTCTATGAGGATCTTTTGTATTTCTGCATTATCATTTATAATACCACTTTTCACATTTTTGGTTACACTTATTTGAATCTTCTCTTGTTTTTTCTTGTTTAACTAGAAGTCTATCAATTTTACTTATCCTTTCAAAACACCAGCTTTTTGTTTTGTTTATCTTTTGTATTATATTTTTGGTCTTGATCTCAGTTAGTTCCTCTCTCATCTTTATTTTTTTTCTTCCACTAGCTTTGGTTTTGAATTGTTCTTGTTTTTCTACTTCCCTGAGGTGTGACATTAGGTTATTAATTTGAGATCTATCTTTTGATGTAAGCATGTAATGCTATAAACTTTCCACTTAACACTGCTTTTCTTCTATCCCAGAGGTTTTGGTATATTGTGTGTTTATTTTTATTTCTTTTGATGATTTTAAAAATTTTCTGCCTCAATTTAATTGTTTACCCAGAAGTCATTCAGGAGCAAGTGGTTTAGCTTCCAAGTTTGTGTAGTTTTGAAAGTTCCTCTTGGTATTGATTTCAAATTTTATTCCACTGTGATCTAAGAAGACACTTGATATGATTTAGGTTTTTTTTAAAAAAAATTATTGATACTTGCTTTGTAGCCAAACATATAGTCAATTTGGGAAAATGTTCCATGTAGAGATGAGAAGAATGCATATTCTATGGTTGTTGGATAGGATGTTCTTTAGATGTCCATTAGGTCTATTTGTTCTAGAGTCCAGTTGAAGTCCAGAGTTTCTTCGTTGATTTTCTGCCTCAGTGATCTGTCTAGTGCTGTCAGTAGGATGCTGAAGTCCTCCATTATTATTGATACTCTGTTGAAGCAGCACGGAATGGATTAAGATATCCCCAATATCCAAACATAGAGAAATGCTTGCAAAACTTTGAATATGTCAGGATGCTTTATGCTCACATATTTTCTTTCCTCTTCCTTTCTCCTTTCTTCTTCCGTCTCACATGTCATCTTGTATATGAAACCGTTGCTAAAAACCCCACCTCGTTGCCGTCATTATTTTCTAGGTAGAATATTTTAATGCCTAGAGTATAGTAATAAATATTCACAATGATTAATTTTTGAACAAATAAACAAATGGGTATGCCCCTCATTCACTAGTAGGGAAATGTTTTTTGGCAGGAGTGGTGGCTCAAGCCTGTAATCCCAGCACTTTGGAAGGCCAAGGTGGGAGAATTCCTTGGGTCCAGGAGTTTGAGACCAGCCTGGGCAACATAGTGAGAATCCATCTCTACAATTTTTTTTTTTAAGTTAGCGTGGCATGGTGGTGCATGCCTGTAGTCCCAGTTACTCAGGAGGCTGAAGTGGGAGGATTGCTTGAGCCTGGGAGGTTGTGGTTGCTGCGAGCCATGATTGCGCCACTGTACTATAATCTAGGTGACAAAGCAAGACACTATTTCAGAAAAAAAAAAAAAAGGAAAAGTTGTTTCTTTGTTTTTAAGGCTACACCCCTGTCTAGGAGAGCTTATTTGCTAATGGGTTTGAACTGCCACCTCTACACAACTAACTTCCAAAAGTTCCAGTTCTATATCTCTTATTGCTTCCCAGATATTCTGGTGGGAGAAATAAACCAGAGGCAGGGATAGTAATCAGAAGTCTATTACAATAATCTAAGTAAGAGGTAATAAGAATGAAAATTGGGGGCACGTTTAAGAGATATCTGAGCTATGAGTTGCCTCCAAGGCAGATGGGGGAGACTCTTGCCAGTGCTCTGAAATTACACAGCATGTGCTGCTGCCTAGTTTTCCTGTGGCGAAGACTGACACAGTGAATGCTGACAGGACTGAGGAAGGTCAAATATTTTCAGAGCCCCATTCTTTTTTTCCTTTACTTCTCTTTTCAAAGTCTGATGGGTAGGGAATCAGCAGAGTTAGGAAATGAAAAAGAAAATTTCAATTTCTCTTTTCTGTACCCAAGCCCTGGGTCTGATGTTTGGTCTTTGCTTCCCAGATATATAAAATCAAAATAGCCAGTGCCCCTAGAAATTGCCTGACATTAAACCAAAACATCCCCTTATGCTCTTTATTCACAATGTATGGCTTTTGGCAGATTGGCATACTGGACACCTGAATTCACCTCTATTTATTACCAGATATGGATACTCTTGGAGTGTGGGCCAGGACTCAGTCCCATGTGTGATATTTCAGGCCCTACCATAGGCAATTACAAGGTGTTACATGGCAGGCCTCATAGGAGAAGCTGCTCTCCCCACATCTGACTTATTGTACCACCAGTGCATTGTAGTTTTCTGGAAGGAGTTGCAGTTGAGGACTTAGGCTCCTTTGAGCTGCAATGCTAGTATGCATAACTGCATTTCCAGCTCAGGCACCTCCATTCAGAAGCCTCTTGACTGGGGCCTCTCTTGAGATACTTCCCAGGCACCTCGCTGAGACCTTGTTATTGTGGGCCTTGGCTGAGACAGTTTTATCCATTTTGACTCCAGACCTTTTCACTCCTAGTCCTTCTCCCCCTTTCTTTCCATGGCCGTATAAGTCCATAAAAAGCAGGAATCTTTTGTTTGGGGCTCCTCGGAAATGAAATGATTTCCCTTACCTGTGCTTCCATTTGACTATTGCCTGGCACTGTTCTATTGGGAAAAAACAGTAGGGAACCAGTGCCTTTCTCTTTTGACTCTTGCCGGCACTGTCACAACCAATGAATTGATAGTTATTTTCAGTTTGGCTTGTTGTCTTAGTTGGTCACCTCAACACATGGTAGCTTGGCACACATCTGTTTGGTTTCACTGTCTTTTAAGTAGAAATATTCCATTTTAACCCTCTTTTATTATGGGCTCTGTGCTCTTTGAAATGAGACATTTAATTATTTTTATTATTATTATTACTTTGAGACAGGGTCTTGCTTTGTCATACAAGCTGGAGTGCAGTGGCGCAATCACAGCTCACTGCAGCCTTGACCTCCCCAGGCTCAGGTGATCCTCCCACCAGACTAATTTTCATATATATGAAAATATGAAAAACTATATAAAATACATATATTTTATATATAACTATATTGTATATTATTTATGTGTTTATACATTATATATTATATATATTTT
>NW_016807544.1:279003-288598 GCF_001698545.2 Rhinopithecus bieti | reverse complement strand
AATATATATTTTATATATATATATTTGCGGAGATGGGGTTTCATCATGTTGCCCAGGCTAGTCTCCAACTCCTGAACTCAAGTTATCTGCCCACGGTTTCCCAGAGTGCTGGGATTACAGGCATGAGTCACCACACCCAGCTGAGAACTTTCATTGAATATACCATATATTCTACATTTTCTTTTCATTTTTGTGAGATGCAAATATTAGAAGAAAAGAAGAACAAACAGTTCAGATGTACATTAGACTACATTTGATTGTATAATAAAACCTCTAAAATGAGACAAATATTTTTCTTGCTCACAGAATAATGTGACTAATTTTAGCCAGATGGAGTATGATTATGAATTAGCTACATGTAAATGAAATTTGAGACACTAAGCAATGACCCACTTCATAACTTTAAATTATACAGATGAGAGTCTTTGCCCCATGGTGGTTTAATTATTTTCTTGGAAGACATTATACATCTTCATTCAGAAGCTTAATGAATTTTACAATTACTCTTTCTTCTGAAGTCACAAGTGATGATGCCCCATCTGGATTGGTAAAGAACTCACGGCACGAAAAATCATTGATGTGGAAAAACTCAGGACAGCATTCTTTGGTGACTACTTACCACTTTTGCATTTACCTAGCAGCCCATTGAAGCGCTTGCACCTGTGTGCCTGGAGAAGTTGGGGAGAATATGTCTTCTTTTACCCCTCCAAGGTCTGTATCTTTATTACTTTGATAGTTCCTGCCTTAGTTTAGTTCACCATAACCTCTCGTCTGGATTATTAGGAACTATTTCTTAATATGCATCCAATCCACCCTCCACACTGATATCTGAGTTCTCATTCTCCAAATGCAAGCCTTCATTGATTAGCCAGTGCCTTCAGGACCAAGTCAAAATTCCTAAGTGCAGAAGAGCCCTAGCAAACTAGACCCAAATGTCCCTTCCAGTCTCATCTTCCAGCACTGTCACATTGTATGCACAAGGCACCATGTATTTGCTCCTCTTGGAAGAAAATCCCTCCCACTTCTGTGACTCTTTACCAGCTCCTCACTCTCCTCCAGCCAGAGAAAAGCATCCTTTCCCTTTCTTCTACCAGGAAAATCATACTCAACTTTCAATACCTAGTTCAAATTTCAGTTGCTGTGTTCAATATGTTAGAGGCAGAACAGCAAAATGGGAAAGAGTAAGGATTCTGGACACTTGTGCTCCTCCATTGATCACATTTGTAAGATTGAGTGACTTGTTTAACTTCCCTAAGTTTCTGTTTTCTTACGTGTAAGTTGGAGACTTAACAGTAACTACCACATCAGGTTATTGGGAGGATTAAATGTGACAATATTTCTAAAGTACTTAGGACTGTGCCTGGCATATCATAGGTACTTAACATGTAAACATTAACTATTATTCTAGTTTTGCTGACATTTTCTCAACCCAGTTATATTTTGGCTTAGCTGACTTTAAGAAACTTAATTTAATTAATTAATTAATTTTTGAGACAGGGTCTCGTTATGTTGTCCAGGCTGGGGTGCAGTGGCTGTTCACAGGTGCCATCCCACTACTGATCAACAGGCAAGTTTTGACAGAGGTTTCCAACCTGGGCCAGTTTACTCCTCCTCAGGCAACCTGATTGTCCCCTGCTCACAAGGGTCATCATATTGATGCCAGACTTAGTGCAGACATCCAGTGGGCTTCAGGCACTACAGACTAGAACTCCTGGACTCAAGCAATACTCCCCTCAGTCTCCCAAGTAACTGGGACTACTAGCATGCACCACCACACCCAATTAAAATGGCTTTTATACCTAGAATTATATTAGCTTGGGTGAATTGAATAACCAAAGTAACAGCATTACCAACTCTAGTTCATTTATTCCTTAATATTTACCACAGCTGTATCTCATGGAGTGTGGTTTGAACAAATCGTATTGAACTGCCATGTGGCAGTGACCCTTGTAAGTGTAGCTCTGTCAAGAACTATTAATCTGGGCTCAAGCTTTTGTATTTTGGGAATTCTGAGACTCTGGTCAGGTATTTCTAGTGCTTTGCTTTAATAATAAGCAATATGAACATCACCAAATAATTTAAAGATTCTACCTGTTCCTTGAGAGGGCAAAGCAACTCCTAAATGCCGAAGAAGATGAAAAACTAAAGAAGGAGGTGGACAAATCCAGTTGGTTGGTTTTGGGTAATTTATTATGGGGAACTTACAGACAGAAGTGTAGTTTTGGGCATACGCAAGATAGGTAGATCTCTGTACTTTAAGCCCCAGACCCAGGGCTTATATTTTGAGAAGAAAGCATACATGCTCTAGAAGGAATACATGCTCTGGAAGCCAGTTTTCGGCGTCACAGCCTGTGACTTCTGTGACAGCAAGTGTTGTTTTGGAGGAAACCTACAATAAATAGATGTTTCTACATAAAGAGTAATACATCAGCTAGCCATTTTGGAAGCATTCCCATACTCAGGGTTAATTAGAAGTTACATGGCAGATTCGCCTTTAAAATAAAGTAACTCTTGTCCCCATAATACCTTTGTAAAATCTTCCTACCTATGTTGGCTATGCCTGTATGGAGACAAATACTTTTACTGAATTTATACATACAAGGCTTATTTTCATTACCACTTCGAACTTATTCAATCTAATTTCATATCTGATTTATTTCCATTTCAACTATACCTCAAAGTCAAATTTATTTTCATTCTATATTAAAATATACAATGATCACTATGATTTCCAATCTTGCTTTTGAGATCTAACAAATTCTTATGTGTAAATATACTTTTCTGGTAAGAGTAGTAATAGATTTGCAACAAAAATTATGAATTACTTGTTTTGATGTATATATGTGTATGTGTATGTCTTATTCATCTAAAACACAACCTTAAGCATATTGAGAATAGAAGCCTTTCCCCATTATTCCACACCTCCATTCCACAACTCCATGGGGGCTTTAGAGTTGATTGATATTCTATAAACTTACAACATCTATTACATCACTTTTCACTTTGTATTACAGTATTGGATTATATGGCCATTCTGTACCCGCCCACAACTGAGAGCTGAATGCATAAATAAATGAAGACTGCAAATGGTTTGTTTGAGTGATTTGTATATACATAGCATATATTTAATTAATTTAATTAATTTAATTAATTAATTAATTAAATAAAATATATACATAGCATATATTTTTTTAAAGCCCTGAATGTTAACACATATACAATATGGTTTTACATTGTTTACATGGGTTTACTACATATCCAAAAATTATATACATTGATACTCTTCATTTGCTTATACCTTGAAGATAACTTATAGCACAAACTGGAGACAAGAAAAGACACTGTATTATAAAGTATATTATTTTCAACCTTTTTTTTCCCCTGCTGTTAGGGTTTATTTGGCTGATAGTGAAGTTTTAAAATCTTCCTATATTTTTTATTTTATTTTTATTTTTTGGTTTTTGAGACAGAGTCTTCCGCTGTCACACAGGCTGGAGCGCAGTGGCATGATCTCAGCTCACTGCAACGCCCGCCTTCTGGATTCAAGTGGCTCTCCTGCCTCAGCCTCCTAAGTAGCTGGGATTACAGGCACACACCACCACACCAGGCTAGTTTTTGTATTTTTTAGTACAGACAGGGTTTTACCATATTGGCCAGGCTGGTCTCAAACTCCTGACCTCAGGTGATCTGCCTGCCTCGGCTTCCCAAAGTGTTGGGATTATAGGCATGAGTCACTGTCCTGGCCTAAAATCTTCTTTTAATCCTGATCTGTGAAATGACATTGAATCTTACTCTTGACCACCCACAGAAATGTAAAGAATTAGCTCACTTTATGTATGAAAATCACATAAAGCCATACCCCCATGGACAGACACTGGTGGGGGAAGGGTCACTTTCATCTGGCAGGAAATGGAACAAAAACCCAGAAATTTTCTTCCTATTAATATCTTGTAAATGTTCTTATATAAATATACACTATACATGAGCCTATGAAAATAAAATATTTCTTAATGTCCACATATTGTAGGTTTAGAAATAAATATAAACTTCAGGAAAACTCAACAGGAGATAATTATAAGAGAATACAGGCCGGGCGCGGTGGCTCAAGCTTGTAATCCCAGCACTTTGGGAGGCCGAAACGGGCGGATCACAAGGTCAGGAGATCAAGACCATCCTGGCTAACATGGTGAAACCCCGTCTCTACTAAAAAAAATACAAAAAACTAGCCGGGTGTGGTGGTGGGTGCCTGTAGTCCCAGCTACTCGGGAGGCTGAGGCAGGAGAATGGCGTAAAACCCAGGAGGCGGAGCTTGCAGTGAGCTGAGAGCCGGCCACTGCACTCCAGCCTGGGTGACAGAGCGAGACTCCGTCTCAAAAAAAAAAAAAAAATGAGAATACAAACAACATAATTACTAGGAAGACAAGCCTGGGATCAGGGTTACCAGGTGACCAATCCCAGGGGGAAATAACATGAAGGTGAATTGGGATATAGAGTCAGCTATATAGATTCATCCAATTAGCCAAATGCCTGGGCAGCTAGGTGTCTGAGAAGAAGTGGAATTGAACATGATATTTTATGGTGGCTTAAGAAAATTTCCTAACAAGTCAACAGAAAAATGATGAAGAGTAGGGGACTATTTGCTGACATGTTATTTCCTGTTTCCTGCCTTCCCCCTACCGGCCTATTTGCCTCCAACTAAAATTTCATTAATCACCAATTGTCAGCATCTATAGAATAACAAACCTTTTTTTTAGTTTTTTTTTTTTTTTTTTACATATTCTAATCTTGCTTGCACATGAGTAGAATTTTTCAGATAAATGTATGTTTGTGTGTATGCATGTGTGCATACACATTTGCTGTCCTGTGTGCTGAGTTAAGGGTGTGAGTGAGGATAGAGACACAATAACATTCCAAGTTTCCAGGTAGAACGATGTCCAAAGACCCAGAGACATAAACATCTCAGGCAGTTCGGGGATCTGTGAGAAGCTCAGTGTTGCAGGGGTTCAGTGTGTGCAGTGGTGATTTGGGGTTGAGAGATAATACTGAAAAGTAGGTTGGGGCCCATTTACATTTCATGTTGTAGGCTGAAAATAGAGTCGGTAAAGCTTTTAGAGCAAGAAAACACTATTTATAGAAAAATTACCCTGGCAACAATGTTCAGACAAGACAGAATGGGCATTGGGATGGAAAGAATAGCAGTGAAGATGCAGAGGAGAAGCCTGATTCGAGACAGGAGCCTGAGAAGACTTGGCACTAGATTAGTGAGGGAGGTAAGGAAGAGGGAGTGGCAAGGTTTCTTAGTGAGATCAAGAATACAGGTAAGAGTGAATCTCCTGTACTTTGAAACAGAACAGCAAGTTGGGGCTATCCAGTATGCAGTTACAAATATGTTCCTGGGACTCAGGAGAGAGGTCTAGATTAGGCTGTTTTGTGAGCCATGATAACATAGATGAAAACTGCAGCCACAGTGTCAATGAAATCAAGAGAGGAGACTGAAAAGCAGGAAGATAGGAAAGATGAGGGTAGGTCTGAAGATTAGAGGTCTTATAGGTAAAATAGAGGAAGAGAAGCCCGTGTAAGGAATAGAAAAGAAATAGTCTGAGAGGTGGCAGAAATACTAGTGGAGGGTAGTGCCATGGAGACCAAGAAAAAAGACAGTATTGAGAAGTTGGGGTGTCTAACACTTCCAGATTCTGTATCCAGCATTTAGAGGATGCATTGCTTTCTTAAGCACACATGATCATATAAGGCATGAAGCAAATCTAAACAAAAATTAAAGAATAGGTATTATGTAGAACATGTTCCTTGAGGACAATGCAATTGAGTTAGAAGTTAATAACAGGCTGGGCATGGTGGCTTGTGCCTGTAATCCCAGCACTTTGGGAGGCCAAGGCAGGTGGATCATCTTAGGCCAGGAGTTTGAGACCAGCCTCACCAACATGGTGAATCCCTGTCTCTACTAAAAATACAACAAATTAGCTGGGTGTGGTGGTGTGCACCTTTAGTCCCAGCTACTGGGGAGGCTGAGGCAGGAGAATTGTGATGGAGTGCGACTCTGTCTCAAAACAAAAAAAAGTTAATAACAAAAAGATAATTTTAAAATTTTATATACCTTGGAATTAAAAAATAACTCACAAATCAAAGAAAAAATCAAAACTTAAAAAAACACTTAGAACTAAATGATAAAGAAAATACTATACATCAATACTTAAGGTATACAATGAAAGTGTTTCTTTGGGGGAAAATTTATAGCCTTACATGCTTACTTAAGAAATGAATAGAAGGCCGGGCATGGTGGCTCACACCTGTAATCCTAGCACTTTGGAAGGCCAAAGGGAGGGGTGGGGGCAGATCACTTGAGGTCAGGAGTTTGAAACCAGCCTGGCCAACATGGTGAAACCCTGTTTCTACTAAAAATACAAAAAAAATTGGCCAGACTTGGTGGTGGGCACCTGTAACCCAGCTACTTGGGAGGCTGAGGTAGGAGAATTGCTTGAATTCTGGAGCTTGCAGTAAGCCGAGATCGCACCACTGCACTGCACTCCAGCCTGGGCAACAGAGGGAGACTCCGTCAAAAAAAAGAAAGAAAGAAAGAGAGAGAGAGAGAGAGAGAGAGAGAGAGAGAGAGAGAGAGAGAGAGAGAGAAAAGAAAAGAAAGGAATAGAAGTTGAAGATTAATTAATGTTCATCTCAATAAATTAGAAAAAGAACAACAGAATAAAGCCAAAGGAAACAGAATAAAAATATGAACAAAAAATGAACAGAAATAAGTGAAACAGAAAAAATACAATAGAATGAATTAATCAAGATAAAAGTTCATTCTTTAAAAATACAATCAAATTGGATAAATCTTTGGTGACATTCATCATGAAAAAAAAGAAGAAAGAAATATAATTAAAAAAGGGAGACGTGGGTTTAGATATAGCCCAGATTAAAAGGACAATATGAGAATACGTTGAGCTATTTTAATTACTGATAAGGTCCCAGAATTACTACTTTCTTCCCTGCATTTTTCTTCAGGAAACTGTCTAATCCTCTACCCACAGATCCTTAACAGTAAAGCAAGAACTACCAGCAGATTTCCAATATATTGCCACAGCCACCTCCTTTTCAGGGTTTGCTGGGATTGTTACTTCAGATACAGCAATTTGACTTTGAGCGCCTACCTGCTGTATGGAGTTAGGGGTCAAGCATCTTCGTGGGATGCTTCTCTTTGCTCTGCTCCAGAATTAACCAAGCGTCTCTGGTACATACACACCCCAAAGAGTGTGGGGGTTATTAAATATTTTCTAATGACATACTGGAGTATGATTATCTAGTTTGCCTTTGTCATTGCTTTTTGATGCTTTGATGGAGTCTTACTTAAAGTTAGCACTGTGTAATCTCATGGACCCTTGACAACTATCCTGCAACGAGAGGAAAATCTACAAAGGTTCTTTGAGGGAAGATGATTCTGTTTGGACTAAGCTTATTTGTACTCTATGTTTAGGATTCTAGGGTTAAAGCTTTGTGATTAAATTTTTTTGGTTTATGATTACAGTCACTTCCTAAAGTGAACAGCTGCTTTCAGAATTACTGCCATAGGTCAGGTTTTGGCATTTGCCTTAAGGGGTTGTGTAGCTTTTCTTGTAACCCTTAAATCACAAAAAAAAATTGGTACCATACCTCTCCCTAGACCACTGGGGCCAATCTCAGAGTTTCCAAGGTAACTTTTCAGAGATAAGTCCTCAATATTACTAAGGCAATTTTCTGCTCTGCTTTGTATAATGAAGTAGCTGGACTTTTCCTCACTAAATAAGAAGGAAAAACACCCCACACATTTGTCATTTGCTAAAATACTTTCTTGATAGGACACCAAGCAAAATATAATCATGTTGTTTTTATTTAGAATATTAGTATAAATAAAGTCGTGCACTTGGCATTATTCTAACATCAGGGGAGATTTTAAGAGTTTTCTTATAACTTCCCATAAATAAATTTCTATTAACAATTTCATATTTCATTTATTATTGAATTAATGAAGTTTATTATTTATCTGAGGGCATCATATCATCCATTCATTTATATATGAATTTGTTCATTCAACAAATATTTGTTGAACACCTACTATATCAAAAACACCCTGCCAGAGACTAAGTAAGTGACACCAGGCAAACACAGACACGACCATGTCCTCACAGAGTTTACAGTCTAGAAATTTTTTTTAAGAAAAGATTCTGAATTCAGGCCATGCAATTATAGAGGTATTCCTATAGGGCACACATTTCTATAGGTACAGAATGGGATGACATGACATGTGTAAGTTTAGAATATTGGAGAGAATGTTAGAGAAAGAAAAACATAGTAATGAGGATCATGGTGTCAGGTATTTAAAGAGAGCATGTGTGAAGAAAAGCTATTTTTTTAGATGGTGATCTTATAGAGGAAGATGAGTACCACACATTATCAATTATCCATGAGCATCATTTCATCTTTAACCAATCAGAAATCATTCCCATTTCCTTACTAAAGATCTTGTTTTTTTCTCTTTTACTTGCATTCTCACACTTACGTATTAAATTATCTAAGTTTCCAAATCATAAAGCCTCAAAATGTCATATTGTATATAGGGGAGGCAGGTACACATTTTAATATATCCTACAGAAAAGAGATTACATCAGTATTACTGATTTTATGGAGGAGACAGTACGTAAAAATACGTGTATTTATTTGTGTGCATGCATGTGTTTTAACACAATAAAATCTTATTTCTTGCTTTGAATCCAGTTTAGGTCAGCAAGGTGGCTCAGCACCTGTGGTTAGTCATTCAGAGACCCCACCCCCCCCAACTCCCTATCACCGCCACTTTCAATCCATGACCTTAGGTTTTCTGGCATCTAGCTGGTGAATACAGAGAGAGAAGGTGAAGATGGAACCAGTGTTTTTTGCTGTCTTGGTCTGGAGGTAACACTTATCACTTCCATTCACAGTCCCTTGATGAGAACTGGCTACGTAGCTCCATCCAGGTGCAACAGTGGTGGAAAATATAGCTTAGCTGTATACCCAAGTAGCTAATAAGTTTGGTGAGAAGCTAGCTCATCTGCTTCAGTCAGTTTCCTCATTTAAAAATGGGAGTAATACTTTCTAACTCCGCTGCGGCCATGGCTCCTGTGAAAAAGCTTGTGGTGAAGGGGGGCAAAAAAGGAAGCAGGTTCTGAAGTTCACTCTTGATTGCACCCACCCTGTAGAAGATGGAATCATGGATGCTGCCAATTTTGAGCAGTTTTGCAAGAAAGGATCAAAGTGAATGGAAAAGCTGGGAACCTTGGTGGAGGGGTGGTGACCATCAAAAGGAGCAAGAGCAAGATCACCGTGACATCTGAGGTGCCTTTCTCCAAAAGGTATTTGAAATATCTCACCAAAATATTTGAAGAAGAATAATCTACATGACTGGTTGCGCGTGGTTGCTAACAGCAAAGAGAGTTACGAATTACGTTACTTCCAGATTAACCAGGATGAAGAAGAGGAGGAAGAGGAGGATTAAATTTCATTTATCCAGAATATTTTGTATGAGTTCTTGAATAAAACTTGGGAACCAAAAAAAAAAAAAAAAAAA
>NW_016807544.1:253314-276379 GCF_001698545.2 Rhinopithecus bieti | reverse complement strand
CCTCGCGTTTCCCGCCTCCCCCGCCTCTCCCGCTTTCTGCCCCCTCCCCTCCCTCTCGCACCTCCCAGCCCTGCCCCTCTCCCGCCCGACCCGCCCCCTCTTCCGCTCTACGTCCCTCGTCACCCATGCGCACTCTGTTCAACCCGCTGCTTCCGGCGGCCTAGGCTTACGTTTACTTTGCGCCGGAAAGAGAGCCTGTGAACGCTTTCGGAAGTATGGCGGGGGTGGATATCCGAGGTATAGTCTATTGCTATGCTTTGTCTGTTGATTGTCTGTGGACTAGTTTGGGATGTTATAGCTCGCAGTTTCAAGGTTTAGGTTCCTTTGTGTGAGGTCTCACGCTTTTTTGAGTGTTTTTTGTGGACAACACAAGGCTGTGATCTAGCGAAACGTTAACGAGTTTTTAAGTTATTGAAACGTCTCTTGGAAGCGTCGGAGAGAAGGGGTTGGAAGAAGCTCTGGGCCTTGAGCCTTCAGAGCTGGAGTATTGTTCTTCACACATACCTCTGCGACAACATTAGGGCTATTCTATTGGAGTGAAGGAATGGCCTTTAGGCAGAGAAGGGAGTGGGATAATGAGCCAACTTGATTTGATTCATCTCTTGATACTTGGCATGGTGGCTGCCAAATTCTTTAGATAGCGCGCCGCGGGTCCCTGAGCATGAATTCAAATATTTTCTATTGTAAGGTTTTTTTTTTTTTTTTTTTTTTTGAGTCGATAATACTTTACATCGAACATGCAGCAGTTATTATGGCCAGGAGTCGTATTTTTTTCGCAGCTGAACTGTAGAGGTACTCACGTAGTGAATCAGTCAGTGAATAAATGTATGGAGATGCTCCCCCTTAATTGCTGCTTGATCTTGGGGAGCACGTAGAGTTGTTTTTGTTTGTATATACAGTACTTGATTTTTAAAGGGAAGTGTTTGAGATGCCTTTTTTTAATATTAACTGGATTGGGGTCTAACACATTTATTACAAATATTCTCATTTATAGTTATCCGGTGATCTTCAGCACTTCTGGATCATGATTTTACATACATGTCTTTCATTATAAGTGGGAGTTTTAAGTGCCTAATTTCATCACTTGCTGATTGTTAGAATGCTTGGGCTATGTCAACATGTTGCCTTGCTACAGAATAAAAAAGAGAAACATTTAGTCTGTCAGACTGTTTTCAGATATTTAGTTTGTAAAATGTTTTACTTATAATTCAGATTTGTTAGGATCATGGCAAAGACTCTAAGAGTGTGTTTGGTATGTTAAAGGAACAGGAAAGAGGCCAGTGTGGCTGGAGGGAAATGAGAGAGGATGCGGTAAGGAGATGAGGTCAGAAAGGTGTTGAAAGCTATGATAAGGTCTTTGGCTTTTCCTCTGAGTAAAACGGAGAGCCATTGAAGGGATTTCCATCATAGGAATGATGTGATCTGATTTTTTTTTTTTTTTTTAAGGACTACATTGGCTGCTGGGAACAGTGTAGGAAGACAAGGGTAGAATTAGGAAAACCAGTTAGGAGGCCATTTCTGAAAATGTTATTTCCTGGCCTATTGTGTATTTGGTTATTGCATGATCCAGTTATGATGAAGTATCTAAATGGTCTGTACTGATTATTTGGTTATTAACATACTTTGTCTCCTCCTTTATTTTATAGCACACAAAGTACATTTTACCTTTATATAGTTTTTCTCAGTTGAGTCACTTGGCTCAAAACTGCCTGTCACCTTGAATTAGGTCTGACTTCTTTGAAGATGCCTGAGGTAATGACAGTATAAGAGAGATTGAAGTTTTTCAACCAGTATTGTGTAGGCATTTTGATGTTCATGATTTACACCTAGTGGTGTTCAGTACAGTCAGTGGTATGAAGCATCATCAAAGCCAATGGCCAATACAAGCTCATTTATTAAAAGTATCTAGCTCTATCATGTCTTTTTAAAAGCCATGATTTAATTCTACTCTAAATATGAAACTGTGTGGCTGTAGCTAAGGTAATTCTACTTCCTGTTTATCCCTTAGCTTTTACATCATTATCATCTCATCTACAATAATAGCTTCCTAACTTCTCTATCCCTAATTGAGAGATCGCAAACTGGTAGCTATGGATGTGTTCTCTTGGGCATACATGTTGTTTGAAAATTTTGAATTTTTTGCCAGCATTAAGGATTTCCAATAAAAAAAAAAAGTCCTTTCTAAATTTTAAATCATACCACTTCTTCACCTAATGAAATTATCCTCTAAAGATATAATATAATTTGTATTTTTATACCTCTGTATATACATCTCTCTGCTTGGAGTTACTTTGCTCTTTTCTCTGTGTAAGTTTCTATCTATTCTTTAACAAATCATGCTAAAACCCATCTTCTTACCCCATGAAAAATGATTTTTGTTCCCCTAGGTCCTCTGTAGTCTTGTAACACATTTCTTCATATCTTTATTTTTGAGATGGAGTCTCGCTCTGTCACCCAGGCTGGAGTGCTGTGGCGCAGTCTCGGCTCACTGCAACCTCCACCTCCTGGGTCCAAGCGATTCTCCTGCCACAGCCTCCCGAGTAGCTGGGGTTACGGTGTTCACCACCACGCCTGGCTAATTTTTTGTTTGTTTTTTTCTTTTTTTGAGATGGAGTTTCACTCTTGTTGCTCAGGTTGGAGTGCAATGGCACAATCTCGTCTCACCACAACCTCCACCTTCTGGGTGCATCGATTTTCCTGCCTCAGTCTCCCAAGTAGCTGGGATTATGGGCATGCACAACCACGCCAGGCAATTTTTGTATTTTTAGTAGAGGCGGGGTTTCTCCATGTTGGTCAGGCTGGTCTCAAACTCCCAACCTCAGGTGGTCCACCTGCCTCAGACCCCTAAAGTACTAGTGTTACAGGCGTGAGCCACCACGCCCGGCCAGAATTTTTTGTATTTTTAGTAGAGACAGAGTTTCACCATGTCTTTATCATAACACTTACATCATGTTATTGCTTTCTTTCATAATCTCTTCTGTTACATCATGAGAGTGTGTTGGTTAGGATCTATGTCATCCTTATATTCATAGTGCCTACTACATTAGATGTATAATAAATGTTTGTTGGATTGGATTCTTTCTTTTTTTTCTAATTCTTTATCATTTTGTTTTCTTTCCCATAGACAATCTGCTGGGAATTTCTTGGGTTGACAGCTCTTGGATCCCTATTTTGAACAGTGGTAGTGTCCTGGATTACTTTTCAGAAAGAAGTAATCCTTTTTATGACAGAACATGTAATAATGAAGTGGTCAAAATGCAGAGGCTAACATTAGAACACTTGAAGTAAGTTATTTTAAGAAGGTAGCATTTTTACCAAATACAAGTTTTGCAATGAACAGTTCTTTAAAGCTGTGGATCATGAAGTGCAAAGTAGAATTTTAGAAGAAAAACTGGAGTTTTGTTTGGGTTTATACAAATTTGACATGCAAGATAATTATTAGTATTCACTTTTAACAGAGGTCTTTTCTGTATAACTTCATAATGTTTAATTAAATATAACAGGTTTAGATTTCGATCTGATGAGTGATTTTGGCAATGCTACTGCTATTCTCAACTAGGCAACTATAATTATTGTCCCTTTTATACCTAGTTTATATTACAAAAGTATTTGAAACAACTGTTGATATAATTTTCCTATTGTCAGCTAAATATTGAGGAGGAGATTATAAAATTAAATATCTGTCATATTTTAAATGGCTTTTGTTATGGGGCAAATACAGCTATTGAGACAACTTATTGTTGTTTTTAAACATAATCTGTCAGGCAAAAAAATTTGTTGGGGTGAGGATAAAGTTTTTGATGTTTTCTAGTTTGGTAGTGTATGAAGTTGTGTCTTCATGTTTATTTTTATATTTTATAAGTATTCATAGATTTGGTCAGGAAGCATCATGACATTTTGATTGCCTTTTTGAAACAGACACTCTTCGGTGTCCTTTCCTAACTGAAAACACTCAGATTTAAATTTATAATACATTTTTGTAGAGAAATTTTGTTGTTTAAAACAAACTAGTTTTACTCGACAGTCAGATTATAACACCAAACACAGGCAGTTTTAATCCTATTAAAGTGTTGCCGCATTTTTATATAATTTGTCTTATAAAATTATTTGTAGGGCATTTATAGATATTTGGATGTCTGTGTTCTGTTTTCAGTCAGATGGTTGGAATCGAATACATCCTTTTGCATGCTCAAGAGCCCATTCTTTTCATCATTCGGAAGCAACAGCGGCAGTCCCCTGCCCAAGGTAAAATGTGTAAACTTTAGGCATTGTTTTCTTTTTAAAATACCATGATTTATTTACTTCCTGACCTAACTTGTTTTTTTGATTGGTTTCTGTTTGGGGGGTCCCCAAGACCACATACATGTTCAGTACTATGCTGGAGGACTCACCAGACTTAGCATATGGTTGTACTTACAGCTGAGATTTGTTATGACAACACAGTAAGGGTACGCAGCCAGATTAGTACTGGAAAAAGACATGTCAGGTGAGGTCTGTAGGAATCCACGTGCAAGTTGCCTGTGCTTTCCCTCTTGCTTGTGAAGGGCCACAGAGTGTGCCCTCCATCCAGCAGTGAAATGCAGCTGCATTCAATATGTCTGCTCAAGGAAGTCCATTTGAGGTTCTGAGCCAGGGATTTTTATTGAGGGCTGGTTGTTTGGACATCCTCTGCCCACCAAATTTTTAGATTTTCCAAAAGAAATCTGGTGTCTACTATAGTCACATTGTTTATACAAATTGTCTGCAGAGGCTGGTACAACCAGCATAACTCTCATGTAGGAAAAGTTTCAAAAGCCAAGTTCCACTAGTTGTATACTTGGATACCAGGACTGTTCCAGCATGCCCAAGGACAACTCTTCAAGCACTAACAGAGCAACTCACTGCATCAAAGCTACCTCTTTCTGTGGGCACAGGTGGTATACCAACTGAATGTCAAACATCCCAAGTAATTTTTTTTTGTTTTTTGACCTCTGAACTTTTTATTGGCCTTCTGCTCCTCAAAGGGTACCCTGCTTCTGCTGGCTTAATGTCTCAGAACTTTGATGTTGTTGGTCTCAGACACCACTCTGCCATCCACTACCTGACAAGTGGGGTCTTTTGGATGGTTTGCATGGAGTTGCTGCTGTCCAGGGCATCACCAAGATTGAAGTCCTGGCTGTCTTCCAGCAGGCGGCGGTAGGTGGCAATCTCAGCCTCCAGCTTGACCTTGATGTTCAGCAGGGCCTCATACTCCTGGGCCTGGTGCTGCCTCTCTGCCCCAGCCTGTGCCAGCTCCGACTCCAGGTATAGCAGGATCTTGTTGAGCTGCTCCATCTGCAGGGCGTAGCGGGCCTCCACCTCCCTCAGGCTGTTCTTCAAGCTGGCCTTTAGATTTCTCATCGAGTCCAGGTCAGTCTCCAAGGACTGGACCGTACCTCTCAGCTTCGTGAGTGTCACCTCAGCAGCTCCAACCTTGGCAGACTGCATAGTGACCACTGTGGTGCTGTCCTCAATCTGCTGAGACCAGTACTTTTCTAACTCCTCTCGGTTCTTCTGAGCCAGCTGTTCGTATTAGGCCCAGATGTCTGCTATGATCTTGGCGAAGTCTTGAGATTTGGGGGCATGTACCTTCATCGTCTACCTAGAGCTGGCAGTCTGGGCTTATAAGCCTTTTACTTCCTGTTCATGGTTCTTCATGAAGAGCAGCTCCTCCTTGAGAGCCTCAATCTCTGTCTCTAGCTGAAGCGGAGTGACATTGGTGTCATCATTGGCCTTGCAGAGCCCATGGATGTTGCTCTCCACAGACTGATGCATGGCCAGCTCTGTCTCATACTTGACTCTATCAGCAGCAAGATGGGCATTGTCGATCTGCAGAACAATACAGGCATTGTCCACAGTATTTGAGAAGATCTGAGCCCTCAGGTCCTTGATAGTCTTGAAGTAATGGACCCAGTCTCTGACCTGGGGTCCCTTCTTCTCCAGGCGCTCCTGGGTTTTGCTCTCCAGCCTCTGGTTCTCGGTCTCCAGGCTCCTCACTCTGTCCAGGTAGGAGGCCAGGCTTTGAACCAGGTAGGTTCAGGCTTTGCATGGTCTCCTCCTCGTTCTGGATGCCTCCCATTCCTGTCAGAACCCTGGCCATCCCGTGGCCAGGCCCCCGTACCCCAAGCTGCACTGGAAGCTGGTGGAGCGGGACACGGAGATCCGGGAACCAGAGCCTCCTGTGCCTGCATAGACGCTGGCTGCGCTGCTGACCGGCTGGGTGCCCTAGCTGGGCACCTGGATGGAGCCCAGGGACCAGAAGTTGGTGGAGAAGGTGAAGCGAGTGGTGAAGCTCATGCTGTCTGGGAAGGAGAGTGAGAGGACAGGACTCAGGCTTTGCTGATGATCACAATTAACTTTTCTTTTCATCTCAGTCCACTGAGTTAATTCTTTTACAAAATGCATGGTAGATGTGGTCATATCAAACTAATAGAGGATCAATTGAAAATCCTCAGTGATGCATTGAACTAAAAGCCTTGCCTGGGTTATACTACCTACTGAAAACTTGGTTTAGAAACAACACTGAAGAGTGTAGAGTCCAGATTTGGTTTTGAATCAAAGAGCTAGACACCTTTTCCAGCAATGACAGAAATTGAAGACATTAGAATCAAGCCAAGACCATGGATAAAGTCATACTGAAGAAAAGATTCAAGATAGGGGAGCCAGATGGGTGTTATTGTAGCTACATCTCTCAATTAGATACCCTCATTAAGACATTTATGGACAACCTTTAACTTGGCATTGTTTTCAGAGAATGACTTGATAAAGAAGTTACGATTCTAGAATCCAAATTTAGTTTCAAAATCAAAGATCTAGAGTCCCTGCCCAGAGTAAAAGAGAACCTTAGAACCAAGGCAGACCAGCGACAAGATAAGATTTCCATGGTCAGAGGATTCAAGGTATAGAAATTACACAAGACGGCAGTATCCTCACTGGCAGTTATCTTATTCCTTAGGACCCAGCACTGGGGCACAAAAGCAAGCTCATTGCATTTGATATCTTTACACTGGACCTCCAGTCTGTCTTGCTCCAGGGTCTTACTACCTTAAGTAAGGTTGACTGACAACAGTCTTGGCATCTTTTGGGAACTTGTTAGAAATGCACTATCCCTACTGAATAAGAATCTAATTTTAACAAGGTCCCCAGGTAATTCAGATGCACATTAAAGTTTGAGAAGCACTGCTGGAGGGCAACAGTGGGCATACTTTTTCTGAAAAGGGCCAATGACTAAATACTTGGGGTTTGTGGGCCTCCTAGTCTCTGTGACAGCGCTCAATTATTGCCAGAGCAGCCATAGATAATATGTAAATGATTGGATGTGGCTGTTTTCTGGTACAGCTTTACCAAAACAGTAATTGTTAAACCCTGCCTTATGGGAAAATGTCAGATTTTAATTCTTTTAATGAGAATCTGTTTAGCAGTTTGTGTCCATAGCTGTATTTGTAAACCTTTTGTCCTACTGTTTTAGTTATCCCACTAGCTGATTACTATATCATTGCTGGAGTGATCTATCAGGCACCAGACTTGGGATCAGTTATAAACTCTAGAGTGGTAAGTGTCTTCACATTCTTTAAGCACTAAAGAAAACATTTAATTAGCTACCTTGCTTCCAGTAATCCAACTGGAGCTCCTCTGCCTTGTGTAAGTTGCTATAAAGTATTGACTATTAGAATGTCTTGAACTTTGGTTACTATGAGCCAAGTCAGTGCTCAAAGTTATTTCATAGTCTCAATTATATAGTAATTTAGGTTCTGAAAAATGGGTTCTGTCTTTGCATATGTAATATTTTGCGAGTATTTACTTTGGAAATTTTGTTGACCTAATGAGAAATTTAGAATTTATTTTCCTTTTCAAGCTTACTGCAGTGCATGGTATTCAGTCAGCTTTTGATGAAGCTATGTCATACTGTCGATATCATCCTTCCAAAGGTTATTGGTGGCACTTCAAAGATCATGAAGAGCAAGGTAAGTAGAACATCCAGACCCTCCTAACACACTTTTTGATCCTCTGAGAATGAAGCTGTTTTCTTTAGGAAAGTGGCTGTTGATCTTTTCTAAGTGTGTTTCACTTTTTTCATGGGATGCTGGCTTTGTTGCAGCTGAGATTCATGTAACTAGATGTATAATAATAGCTTTCACATAGGAACAGATGCACATTCACTTTGTTAGGTAACTGGTAGTCTTAGTCAAGGTGATTGAAGGTTTGAAAATATTTGGGGCCAGGTGCGGTGGCTCACTCCTGTAATCCCAGCACTTTGGAATGCCAAGGCAGGTAGATCACCTGAGCCCAGGAGTTCAAGATCAACCTGGGCAACATGGTGAAACCTGGTCTCTACAAAAAAGAAAAAAAAAGGGGTGGGGGGGAAGGAACATAGGAGAGACAGTGACGTGGAATGAGCAGAGATGATATTCCTTACTTACCTGACTGCTGAATTGTCTTGGAATCTGGAACTCTTTATTCCTCCAGTCTTCAAAGCAGAGGAGATGAGAGAGATTGCTTTTTAGAGCCCTATCCCTAGATGGCCAGTCTGTTTTCTGATCTTTCCATCTCTCCACCTCTTGTGGCTCCAGGTTCTCTTAAGTTTCCATCTGATCTGCTACTGTCTTCATCATGTTTTACTGTTCAACTACCTCCAGAAATGTGCCTGTAACAGCATACTTGTATTCTCCATTTCCTTGTCTGAGAAATAGCAACTCAGAATAGATTGTTGAGGGAAACATAGTGTTTGTGTAGAATTCAGACCTGTATCTTCTTAATAGTAGGTATAAGCAGGAACATTTAATGAAGGAAAGTTTGCCTTTGTTGACTAAAATTGGCCCAATGGCTCTTTTCCCCTGCCATAACCAAGTGTTCGGAGTAACACTTATCTGGAACCCTTCGCTTGGATACGGTTTCCCAATACACCTCCCTCCCAAGGGCAAATCCCATATGTGATTAACTTCAGAATTTCTCTTTCAGGTTCTTTTCTTTTTTGTCTTCATGGTTTTCTGTTTTGTTATTTTTTTTTTTTTCAGTGAATTACAGTCTTAATAATTGAATATGGTAGATTGAGTTTGTGAAACCTGCATTTCCATTTGTTCCTAGTAGGTTTTGTGGGAAAATACCATTTAATACACTTAAAATACACAAAGGTAATTTCAAACCAATAATTTGGATTGTGATTTAGGTAATTTTGAAAAATGTTAGCTTTAAAACTCTTACGGTTGTGCATGCTTATATACCAAAACTGAAGTATCTTTAAAAGACATATGTATCAGCTTAAATGTTAGAATTTGACTTCAGTTAAGAGGGAGAGTTAACAGCACTTCTGTATATATGCTGTGTTTACCAATTTTGGGAATTATCTTTGGTCTAGCAGCCATTAAAAATAATGAAGTTTGGGTATATTCATAGTGGACAAAGATTTGTAAAATATGAGACACCAAACTAAGTAGGCAATGTTTTGATTTGGACTTTGTATTTAATAGATAAAGTCAGACCTAAAGCCAAAAGGAAAGAAGAACCAAGCTCTATTTTTCAGAGACAACGTGTGGATGCTTTACTTTTAGACCTCAGACAAAAATTTCCACCCAAATTTGTGCAGGTAATGAGAATATGTGTGGTTAATCTTGATTTGACACTTCTTTATGGCATATATATTTATTTTTAATTGAGAACTGTTTCAGATGTGACCTAAAATTACAATTTTCCTCATGAGTTAAAAAATGATCTCTGTATCAAAGGAAAGGTTTCTAAAAACTTAATGGAAGAAATAGGTAAATGGAATGGAATTAACACTGTTTTGTGTTTCTTACTGAATCTTCACAAACTCTGAGGACTGCATATAGATCATATTCTCATTCAAAAGGTTGCTGAAAGTGTCACAGGTGGTAACAAAACTAGAATATGAAACTCATGCTCTTTTTACTCTACGTGCCACCTTCTAGCCTGATGTAGTAGATGTCTGAACAACCTAAATGATAGAATAGTTAACACTTATGTAACAAAAAGAACAGAACATCTGAAGTAGAGTGGCATAATAAACAGAGGAGACAGGAGTGATTAATAGAGATACACTATATTGGGGTTTTAAGTTATATGAATTCCACTGTGTGATTTGGAGGGGCAGGGAGATTTCTAACAGCAATAGCAAATCCACCTGCCATTCTACTAAATGAGCTTTTGGAGTGAAGTAGATATGGAATGGAATCGATGAATGTGCTGGTCTCATGGCTAGTCTCAATTCTTCTGGACCTTTGCAGTGTACATACAAGATCATATACCTCTTTTTTGTTAGTAGCTCCTTTAGGGATTTTCAAGGGAAATTTTAAACTAAATGAAATGTTTTACATGAGATGAATTTAGAACAGGCCTCCCCTTCCCTCTTCCCTGACTGTGCTATAGTGAGAGATAGGGGCTATTGGAATTGTGATGTGGTGGTGAAGAGAGCAGAAGACGCAAGATGGAACTCAGGACAGGAAAGCCAGTTTAGAGGAATCTCATCAACTGCATTTGAAGATGGAACATTGTCTGTTGAATAAATAAATAAATAAATAAATAATAGCTGTGCGTAGGGTGATGAATGACCTCTACAGAATGTAAAAAGCTAGGTGTAGTTGACCATTTATTTGGTGAGTACATAGTGCATGCTAGGTAGGCCAGGGGAAGACATCTAGACATGTGCTGTCCAGTACGGTGGCCACGAGGCACATGTGACCATGAGCATTTGAAACACAGCTAGTCCAGATTGAGTTGTGATATAAGTGCAATATACATACTGGATTTCAGAGTTGTATGAAAAAGAATGCATGTAAAATATCTCAGTAGTTTAAAAATATTGATTATGTGTTGAAATAATATTTTGGGTATATTTGGTTAAATAAAATACATGTTTCTTTTTAAAAATGTGACAAGAAAATTTAAAATTACATGTATATCTTGCATTTGTGGGCTCACATTTCTTTTGAACAGTCCTGATCTAGAAAATGGTAATAGAACATGCAAAACCGGAAACATGAGTTAGTGAACGTATGTTCAGAAACCAGAAAACTCCTCTGAGGCTTACTCTGTGTTTGTGGAGGGGAAGAGTAATGGAAGATGAGACTTTAAAAATGGATTAAGGTCAGTTGAGAAGGATTTTGTATGCAATGCAGAGAAGCTGGGATTTAATCCTGGAGTCCTATGTTTCTTCTCTATTTTAAACTTATAACTCATTACCACTCCCATAAACATAACAGGCCTCCAGATGCATTCAAAATTATTTTAAGTTTTTTTTTTTTTTTTGGAGACAGAGTCTCGCTCTGTCGTCCGGGCTGGAGTGCAGTGGCCGGATCTCAGCTCACTGCAAGCTCCGCCTCCCGGGTTCCCCGCCATTCTCCTGCCTCAGCCTCCGGAGTAGCTGGGACTACAGGCGCCCGCCACCTCGCCCGGCTAGTTTTTTGTATTTTTTTAGTAGAGACGGGGTTTCACAGTGTTAGCCAGGATGGTCTCGATCTCCTGACCTCGTGATCTGCCCGTTTCAGCCTCCCAAAGTGCTGGGATTACAGGCTTGAGCCACCGCACCCGGCCTATTTTAAGTTTTAAAACAACCAAAGCCACCTGATTAAATTTGCTCCAAGAAGCACCCTTGTTTTATATCCCCATCTCAAACCATGTTCTACTAGTCTGGCAGGATTTACTAGAAAAGATTAGACAGTGTATTATGTTGGGTAAATAACGACATTATTCCAGTGTCCAGATATAGTTCAGTGTCCAATATAGTTTAAATGGTTCAGTGCTGACAGTAGAAAAATCCCCGCTTTCAAATTTTTTACTTTCTTCAATGTTCCTCCCTATGTTTCCTCTCCTATTTTAAAGAAAAACAATTTGTTCCCTCAGAATTACTTTGGACATGTTTAAGTATTGATATTTTCACAAGATAATGTGATATGTGGCTTTGTTGGGGGTTCTTATGACAACTCCTGTAATTGGAGATTGCTAGCAGGATTCAGAGGACTCAGCATGTAATTGTACTCAGCTAAGATTCATTGCTATAATACAGTAAGGATGTATAGCCAGATCATAAGGGAAAAGGACACAGCAGAGTCTGGAAGAATCTATGTGCAGGCTTCCTTATATTTTCTTCTTCCCTTAAGAGGTTACACAGAGTGTACTGTTCTCTCAACAGTGAAAATGCAGCAACATATGTGATATTTCTTCCCAAGGAGATCCATTAGAGACCTGGTACCCAAGGTGTGTTTTTGGAGTTGGGGGAGCTCTTCATGTAGGTACCCTCTATCTAGCACATACCAAAATTCCACAACCTCTGAAGAAAGCAGATATTCAGCCTAAACTGCATTGTTTGTACAGTCTAGGCACAGTGAGCCACTATTATCAGGGAATGGTGGGAACCCTCCAGAAATCCAAGTTTCTAGACACTAGCCAAGGGCCAACCTTGCAAGCAGGTCTTTCTAAGTATAGCAGCCTCAGGCCTTCTGTGGTAACCTTTTTATTGCACAGTGGATAATAATATGAAGCTCAGTTTTGGTCTTGTTAAGTGTAAAGATTCCCAGGACTTGCAGTTGGAGTAGGATAGTTGGCAGTTGTCAGCATGAACCTGGAACGTGTAATATCAGAAAATTTTGTAATTGTTAGGAGTGGGAATATGTAAGAAGGCCTAGGGAGGGCATGTAAATCCAGAAAGATTCAGCAAACAGATGGAGGCATTAGAAATGAAGAGACTGCTTTTTTTTCTAAGATGATATGGAAGTACTAAGGTATTTTAAATATATATATGTGTATATGTATATACAGTTACAAGTTCAAAGGTAGATGGTAAGGAAGTTGGTGGTGTTGGCATCCTGGTTTTGTAGTTGTTTTTAAACATGGGAGACAGTGTCATCGGATGAGAATGAGGGGTAGAAGAAGACAAGAGTGTTGTAGAGCATTTAACTTGGGGAATGGGGCAAAGGAGATGACAGAGCTTAATCAAGTGAATTGCTCTACAGAGTGAAGGACCTGACCTTATTTCTCATCTTTTTTTCCTTGTCTTTTTTTCCTATAGATTGGTTTTTAACAATAGACTCATCAGCAATCTCTTTTTCCTCCAAATTTCCCGTGCCTGCCAACTTTAAAAGTCATGGTTCATCCATACTTCATTCTCCCTTCCCATAATTCATATCCATTAAGGGAATAAGACTCTGGAGTATTGGAAGACTTCATTATTTCTTCCCGTTGGATTCTACTGAACTGCTTTTTATAAAGCATTGTAGCCTGGGTGTGGAGGTGGAGGTTGTTAAATGTTCAAGTGTTTTTATGGTTGGTTGACTATCTTGTTCTAGTTTTTGATTTGTGTCTTTTCTGGAATGGGGAATAAGAAGCAGACAATGATAAATGTACTTTATAGTACATAAATAGTAGCTTTTCTTCACAAAGTCATTTGAAATGTAATTTGGATGAAGCTTTCATTTTATTAATATGACATTAAGAAGAAGAAACTTTGCCAACTTGACCTGTTTTCTTCTTTTCCTCTTCCTCCCCTCCCTTTTTTCTAAAAAATTATAGCTAAAGCCTGGAGAAAAGCCTGTTCCAGGTATGGTTCATCTAATATTCTTATTACGCTTGAAATAAGATCAAACAGCCTGTAAATCAATAACAACTATAGCATGTGAAATGAGCTGTGGTCATTTTGTCCTTCTAGAGCTGAGGCTGGGCCTCATTGGAAGAAGAATTGTTTTGGTTCACACATAAAATAACACTAATGATAGCTGATGAGCTGAAAAAAGAAAAGTCTCATAATGTTTTAAGAAAGTTTACAGATTTGTGTTGGGCCACATTCAAAGCCATCCTGGGCCGCATGCTGCCCGTGGGCCATGGGTTAGAGTCTCCCATTGTAGTTTTTTACTCTTAATCTTTGAGATGTGCTGAACTGTCAGCAGATGGTGCCATTGTGGTAGTGATTGTGGTAGTGAAAAGATGAATTGGGAGGGAGAAAGTAGGTATTGAGGAGATATGAGGAAGCCACCGTGATTCGAGGTTTCTTCATCAAATCTGTATTTTTACATGTTGTTTTCTGTTACATTACTGAAAACAGGTGTTGAACCATCGTGGTACTGGGTTAGAATAATGATATATCTTGTTTTTACATACTGTCTTACTTAAATGCTACGTAGTTTTGTCTAGTATCATTAATTTCCTTGAGTTATCAGGTTGTTAGGTTTGTAACTGTGTTCTTGTATACATCTGCCTATGGAAACGGCTAGATCTAGAACTTGAGATAAACAGTTAAAAATGAATTTGAAAATGTGAACCGTTCATGCTAACCATTGTTTGAATTTATCTCATTCCCTCCACCCGTGTCTCCCTCCCCAAAAAATCTACTTTTGATATCTAGTGGATCAAACAAAGAAAGAGGCAGAACCTGTACCAGAAACTGTAAAATCTGAGGAGAAGGAGACCACAAAGAATGTACAACAGACAGTGAGTGCTAAAGGCCCCCCTGAAAAACGGATGAGACTTCAGTGAGTACGGACAAAAGAGAAGCCTGGAAGACTCCTCATGCTAGTTATCATACCTCAGTACTGTGGCTCTTGAGCTTTGAAGTACTTTATTGTAACCTTCTTATTTGTATGGGATGCACTTATTCTTTGAAAGGATATTAGGCTGGGCGTGGTGGCTCACGCCTATAATCCCAGCACTTTGGGAGGCCAAGATGGGTGGATCACTTGAGGTCAGAAGTTCGAGACCAGCCTGACCAATATGGTGAAACCCTGTCTCTACTAAAAATAAAAAAATTAGCTGGGCATGGTGGCGGGCGCCTGTAGTCCCAGCTACTCGGGAGGCTGAGACAGGAGAACTGCTTGAACCCAGGAGGCGGAGGTCGCCCTGAGCTGATTATCACGCCATTGCACTCCAGCCTGGGCGACAGAGCAAGACTTTGTCTAAAAAAAAAAAAAAAAAAAAGAAAAGATATTATTCCCATCATGATTTCTTGTGAATATTTGTTATATATCTTCTGTAACCTTTCCTCTCCTGGACTTGTGCAACCTACACACATATTTACTGGTAGATATGTTTAAAAGCAAAATAAAGGTGTTTGTATATATTGCTTCATCGTGACTTTTTTCTTCATCATGACTATTTTTCAGATGCACTTTGAAGACACAAAGGATGTTAAAGTAGTAACTAAGCATATTTTTTTTGTTAAGTTACATAATCCTTAGTATTAAAATAAACAGTTGCTGACATTTTGGAAGATGAAGGAAAAACCTCACTCACCAATACCATTACCCTATAAATACTGTAACAGTGTTGTGAGTTTTAATCTTATTCTACGTGTAGATACTTTTTTCTTTTTCAATAAAGAAAAGGAATTTATTTTTTTTTAAGTTATGGAGGCTGAAAAGTCCAGCATTGAGTGGCTCCATCTGGTGAGGGCCTTCTTGCTAATAGGAAGTCTGCAAAGTCCCTAGGCAGCACAGGGTATCTCATGGCAAGGGGACTGAGTGTGCTTGCTGCATGTAGATGCTTTTAAAAGTACTTTAATCATTCCTTTCATACAATTTTACTTTATTATATCTGTTGTAAGCTTTCCCCCATGTTTGTATAGTTCTTATAGACTGTTGTAGTGTCTGAATTTCTGTAAATGATTGTATCTCAGTTTTCTTTCTGTGTTATATTTGGGATTTTTTTCTCAATTTACATTATTTTAAATAAGACTGCTGTGATTATATCTTTGTATAATGCCTTTTCAATATTTGGTATTTATTTCCTTAGGATAGAGTTCCAGAAGTGGAATCACTGGAGTCTGCATTTTTATTGCTCTTAGTCCGTATTACTAAGTTGTTCCTCAAAAGGTTGGACTAGTGATCTCTCAAACAGCAAAGCTGGAAAGTATGTATCAGGTTTTCCAGAATTGCTACCACTGAATTTTGTCATTTATGTTTTTAGTGTTAAGTAGCAAAAGTGGTATTTTAGTATTTAAAGTGGTTGAAGAATTTGTCATCTTTGTTTTCTGCTCTTACGAAATGTCTAATTTTATGTATTGTGTGAGATTTTTGTCTTTCAACTTCTTATTTTGACATAATTTCAGGCAAATAAAAGTTGTAAGAATAGTACAAAGAATTCCTATATATACCTTTTACCCTAGTTCTCCGTTACCATTTTTCTGTATTTTAGTCTTTATTTTCTTTCTCTCTTTCTTCTGTCTCTAACTCTTGCTCTCTTGTTACTTGCTGTTTCTCTCTTTCTCCCTCTCTCTTTCGATTGTATTTATGTTTCACCAGTGGTGCCAATAATGTCATTTACAATAATGTCATTTACAATAGAAGAAAATCCCGAGTTGTGGGTTACATTTAGTTGTCCTGTCTTTTCAGTCTCCTGTAACCTGGAATAGTTCTTTAATCTTGCTTGTTTTTCATAACCTTGATATTTGAAGAGTTGAAGCCATTCTTTTTGTGGAATGCCTCTCAATTTGGGTCTGTTTGATATATCCTCATGATGAAATTCACCTCATGCATTTTTGTGAGGAATGCCGTAGAAAAGATGCTTATGGAGGCACATGGTGTCAATTTGCTCCATTTCTGGTGATGTTAGCATTCATCACTTGGTTAAGGTAGTGTCTATAAGGTTACTCCACTGTAAAGTTATTTTTCCTTTTGTAAGTTACAGGTATCCTGGAATATTTTGAGGCTCTGAGTGTCCTGTTATTTCTCAAAGTTTTACCCACTGGCTAGCCTCCATCAGTAAGTCTTGCCTGAATCATTTATTACTCTGATGTTTGCCAAATGATGATTTTCTGATTTCATTGTTCTATGCTATTAATTAGCTTTCTGCTATAAACAGCTTTCATTTCTCCCCCCTTTTTAAAAATATCATTGTGGACTCCTGGATTCTTATTTACTTCAATGCATGTATTTCCTTACTATCATTCATATTGATGCCCAGTTTGTCTTAAATTGGGACAGTGGGAGCTACTTCAAGCTGATCCTGTGTCCTTTTGGTATGACTTCATCATCCATTGAGTGATTTCTTTGCTCTTTAGCACAGTAAGATATGCCAGGCTCATTTCAACTCTGGAGCCAGGCACTTCTGTTTCTTTTAGTGGAGAATCGCATTTGGAAATCAAAATCTGTGTGCTGGGTATGTTCATTGCTACTGGGGTGTCATTGCTTCTACGCCTTTTTAACTGACAGGGTCAGTAATGGAGTAAAACTCACTGTAATCATGTAACTTATGTGGGTTAAGAAATTGAACTTTGCTAGTACCCCAGAAGCACCTTTATGTCCCCTCCTGATTTTAACGCTTAATCACCTTCATCTTCAGTTTTGTGGTAATCACTTGTCTTCACAGTTTTACTGTGTAACCATGAATCCCTAAATAAATGTTTAGATTGCCTATTTTAAAAATTTAATATAATTGGTCAGTGTGTGCATTTCATGTGTGGCTTCTTTTATGTCTGTGAAGTTCATCAGAGTTGTTTCATTTGTAGTTATTTTAATTTCTGTGTAGTATTATATTGCATGAATATATTACAACTTTAGATTTCATTCTAATGGTGATAGACATTTGTATTCATAATTTTTGGCTATTAAAATTGCTTTTATGAATATTCTATTTTTATGAACTTATGAAATTTCAGGAATATTCTAATTGTATGAATATTATATTGCTTTTTGGTATATGTTATGGGCTGAATTGTGTCCTCTTCTTCTTCAAACAAAGTGTACAGAAATCTTAATCCCTGGTACCTTAGAATGTGACCTCATTTGAAAACAGGGTCATTGCAGATGTTATGGGTTAAAATGAGGCCATACTGGAGTTGGGTGGGCCTCTTATCTGATATGACTGGTGTCTTTATAAAAAGAAAACTGTGTGAAGAGACAAAGGGAGAATGCCATGTGCAGATGGAGGATCAGAGTGATGCATCTACAAGCCAAGGAATGCCAAAGATTTCCGGCCAGTCACCAGAAGCTAAGAGGCAAAGAAGGATTCCCCTACAGGTTTCAGAGAAAGCATAGCCCATAGCCCTACTGACACTTTGATTTTGGATTTTCAGCCTCCAGAATTTTGAGATGATAAATTTGTTGTGTAAGTCCCCCAGATTGTTGTACTTTGTTAGGGCAGTTCTAGGGAACTAATGCAGTGTACATAGGCTCATTTTACTATTTTATTCAAATTGCTGGCTCACAAAGCTGCCGTTATTCAGTTTTAGTTGATGACGTGAAAATACTTACCAAAGAGGTTATACCAGTTTATACTCCAGCTAGCAGGGTGTAAGGCTCCAGTTGTACCACTCCTTTGTTGACCCTTGATATTGTCAAGGAAAAATTTAGTCATGTGTTCAGTGGTATCTTTTTTGGGCTGCAATTTACATTTCCTGGTAATTGGTGATGAACATTTTCTCATATGATTTGGCTATTTGGATACTCATTTTTGTGTTTTCAGGTCTTCTGCACATTTTTTTCTATTGGTTCATCAACGTGAAGTACACTCATGTTGTACTTTCACTTCACCATTATTCATCTCCAGAACTTTGTTATCCCAAATGGAAACTCTGTACCCATTAAACAGTAACTCCACTTTCCCTTTTTCCTCCATCTCCTGGCAACCACCATTCTACTTCTGACATTGACTAGGTACCTCATATAAAATCATACAGTATCTGTCCTTTGACTTAGCATGATGTCTTCAGGGTTCTTCTGTGTTGCAGCGTGTGTCAGAATTTCCTTTTTAAGGCTGAGTAATATTTCAGTATCTGTGTGTGTGGACACACATCTTGTTTTGTTTATTCATCTTTCAGTGAACATTTGAGTTGTTTCCACCTTTTGGCTATTGTGAATAATGCTTCTGTGAACGCTGATGTATAAATATCTGTTTGAGTCCCTGCTTCCAGTTCTTTTGTGTATGTGTTCAGAAGTGGTAATTCTATTTTTAACTTTTTGAGGGACTACCATGCTGTTTACAATGGCAGCTGTACCATTTTACATTTCAACCAGCAATCCCTGAGGTCTCCAATTTCTCCACATCCTCACCAATTCTTGTGATTTTCTGTTAATAGCTATACTAATAGGTGCAAGCTGGGATCACACTGGTTTTGATTTGCAATCCCTAATGACCAGTTATATTAAGATTTTCACGTGATTTTTGGCTATTTGTTTAGCTCCTTTTGAAACATGATCTATTCAAGTGCTCTGAACATTTTTTTTAATTTAATTTTTTTAGACTGGATGTGTGTGTGTGTGTTTTATTATTGTTTATTTTTGTTGACTTTGTCAAATATCGATTGTGGATGTGGGCTTTATTTCAGGGGCCTCTATTCTGTTCTGTTGGTCTATGTGTCTGTATGAGTACCATGCTGTTTTGGTTATTGTAGCCTTGTAGTGTAGTTTGAGTTTGGATAATGTGATGCCTCTGACTTTATTCTTTTTGTTTAGGATTGCCTTGGCCAATCCATGAGTGTGGAATGCATTTCCATTTATTTGTGTCATCTGTGATTTCTTTCAGCAATGTTTTGTGGTTCTCCTTATAGAGAACTTTCACCTCCTTGGTTGGGTGTATTCTTAGGTATTTTGTGTCTATTATAAATGGAATTGCATTCTTGGTTTGGTTTGCAGCTTGAATATTATTGGTACATAGAAATCCTACAGATTTTTGTATGCTGATTTTGTATCCTGAGACTTTGCTTAAATTATTTGTTATGTCTAGGAGTCTTTGGCAGAATCCTTAGAGTTTTCTAGGTATAGAATCATATTGTCACTGAAGAGAGAGATTTTGACTTCCTTTTTTCCCTATATATATGCCTTTTAATTCTTTGTCTTGCCTGATTGCTGTGGCTAGGACTTTCTGAACAGACACTTCCAAAAAGACGTACAAGCAGCCAAAACAACAACAACAACAAAAAATGCTTAATATTACTAGTCATCAGATAATATATGCAAATTAAAACCACGACGAGATGCCATCTCATGTCAGAATGGCTATTATTAAAAAGTCAAAAAACAGATGTTGGCAAAGATGTGGAGAAAAGGGAACACTTACACACTGTTGGTGGGAATTAAATTATTTCTGCACCTGTGGAAAGCAGTTTGGAGATTTTGCAAAGATCTAAAAATATAAGTCCCGTTCGACCCAGCAATCCCATTACTGGATATCCTACTAAAGGAAAGTAGATCATTCTACCAAAAAGACACCTGCACTTGTATGTTTATTGCAGCACTATTAACAACAGCAAAGACATGGAATCAGTCAAGGTGCCCATCAATAGTGGATTGGGTTTTAAAAATGTACATATACACCATGGAATGCTATGCAGCCATAAAAATGAATCAAATCATGTCCTTTGCAGCAACATGAAAGCAGCTGGAGGCCATCATGCTAAGCAAATTAACACAGAAATGGAAAATGAAATACCACATGTTCTGACTTACAAGTGGGAGCTATACATTGAGTACACATAGACACAAAGATGGGAACAATAAACGCCTAAGTGGGGAGGGATGGGGGCAAGGGTTGAAAAACTTATCAAGTACTATGTTCACTACTTTGGCAACAGCATCGTTAGAAGTCCAAACCTCAGCATCACACAATACATCCATGTATCAAACCCCCATGTGTGCCTTCTGTATCTAAAATTTTAAAAAGAGGCATCTGGTCATGTCCTTTGCCCACTTTTAATGTTATTTGCTTTATTCTTGTTCATTTATTTAAGATCCTTATAGATTCTGGATATTAGTTCTTTGTTGGATGCATAATTTGCAACTAATTTCTCCCAATCTGCAGGTTGTCTGCTTATTCTGTTGATTGTTTCTTTCGCTGTGCAGACGCTTTAGTTCGAGTAAGTCTCATTTGTCTATTTTTTGTTTTTTGTTGCATTTGCCTTTGAGGTCTGAGTCATGAGTTCTTCACCTAGGCCAATGTCCAGAAGAGTTTTCCCTAGATTTTCTTCTAGAATTTTTATAATTTGAGGTCTTACATTTAAGTCTTTGGCGCATCTTGAGGTAATTTTTGTATATGGTGAGAATTAGAGGCCCAATTTCATTCTTCTGCATATGCCTAGTCAGTTTTTCCTGTACCACTTATTGAATAGGGTATCCTTTCCCCAGTGTTTATTTTGTTGACTTTGTCAAAGATCATTTTAAAATGGAATTTTTTTGGTGTTTTGAATTGTAGAAGTTCTTTTATATATTCTGGATGTGAATTCAGTATTAGTTTCATGATTCACAAAGATTTTCTCCTATTCTGTGTGAGTTGCTTTTCACTCTGTTGATCATGTCCATTGATGTACAAAAAACTTTAATTTTTATAACGTCCAGTTTATTATTGCTTCTATTGCCTGTGCTTTTGGTGTCATCTAAGAAATCACTGCCAAATCCAATGTCATTAAGTGCTTCCCCTATGTTTTCTTCTAAGTGTTTTCCAGTGTAAGCTCTTATATTTAGTTCTTCGATCCATTTTGAGGTAATTTTTGAATATACTGTAAAATAAGAGCCCAGCTTGTTCTTTTGCATGTGGATATCCAGTTTTCCCAACTCCATTTGTTGAAAAGACTATTTCTCCATTGAATAGTCTTGGCACTGTTGTCAAAAACCATTGACCTTGTATTTGAGAGACTCTGTTGTATTCCTTTGGTCTATATGTCTGTCTGTATACCAGTATTACACTGTTTTTGATTACTGTAGATTTGTGGTAAGTTTTCAAATCAGGATGTGTGAGAACTCCAACTTTGTTATGTTTTGAATGAATTTTAGGGGTTATAGTTCTGCGCCAACCATTTGTCTTTCAAGGCTTGAAAGTAGTTGTTTCATATATTCTAGTGTTCTAGTTCTTATGGTGTAAGGACACATTTGGTTCCAGTTACTCCACTATGGCAGAAAGTGGAAATCTAGTAGTTTTCAATTTTGTCAAACACATTTTATATGTACTTTTTTGGGAGGAGCATCTGTTGAGATAACAGATGATACTTCTCTTTTCTTCTGATAGTATGATGGATTACACTGTTTTCATTTTCATCCAAATGTTAACCAACATTGTATTTCAGCAATAAACCCCACTTTTTCATGATATTATCTTTTTATGTACTATTGAGGTTAATTTGTTGAGATTTGGCTTAGGATTTTACACTTGATTTAACATTTAAGATTAGCCTGTAATATTCTCTTTCCTGTAAGTTCTTTTTTATTTTGGTAACAAGATTATGTCAGCATCATATGAGTTGGGAAATATTATCTTCCATGAAAGAGTTTGCATACCAAACAGTGCGGTTCCTGGAAGGGCTTCTAAGACCTTTATGCCTTTGAATGCCTGTTCTTGTACCTAGGCTTTCTTATCCTTTTTGCCTTCCTTCTTCTTGCTTATTCTTCACAGCCCAGCTCAGGGAACATTTACTCTGGGAAACATTTCCTGAGTTTTCTGGTCTCAGTGGGTTGTGATCCCCCTTCTGTCTATTGTGCAGGCAGCTTAATCCTAGCACTTTCCCTAGCGGGAAACCATTAGCAAGTCATCCTATTATTTGTTTTTGTAAGTGCTTCAGTGGCATGCTTAACACGGCACTGCTAATACCTGCTACAAAGCCCATTCTCCTTCCCCCTCATGTCCCTCTTCAACCCTCTCTATATACCCTATGTAGTTCTGACCTCCTTCTGTTACCCTGCTCTCTGTGAATTATTCTGTGCACATGGCACATGTTGGATATTGCCATCTGCTTGTTAGTATCCACTGTTGATCTTGAGTTTCTGAGGGTCAGTTGTTTATGGCTATTGAGTACATGAATGAATAAATGAATTTTATTATTTCTTCCTCAAACGTGGTGGAATGTACCAATGAAACCTGTATTATTTTTGGATAAAAGACTTTTAGTTATAGATTCATTTTCTTTCCTATTCAGATTTTAAAAAAAATTTTGTCAGCTTTTGTAAATTATATCCCCACTTTTCATGATATTATCTTTTATGTACTATTGAGGTTAATTTGTTTTGTTGATCTCTCTATTGTATTTTATTTTATTAACTTCTGAATTATTGCCTTAATTCTACTTTCATTTATTTTAATTTTTATTCCTTTTAAACTTTTTGAGATGGAGACATAGCTTGTA
>NW_016807544.1:226322-251850 GCF_001698545.2 Rhinopithecus bieti | reverse complement strand
AAAAAAAATTCACTTGTTTCATTTTGTTCAATTAATTTTAATTGTTTTTCTAGTCTCTGTTTCATTTATTTCCGCCCTAATCTTTGTTGTTTCTTCCTTGTGCTAACATCAGGCTTCGTTTTTTCCTAATTCCTTGAGATGTAACATTAGCTTGTTTATTTGAGATCTTTCTTGTTTCTTTCTTTTCTTTTCTTTTCCCTTTTCTTTTCTTTTCTTTCTTTTCTTTTCTTTTTTTTCTTTTCTTTCTTTTCGACAGAGTCTCGCTCTGTCCCCCAGGCTGGAGTGCACAATCTTGGCTCACTGCAAGCTCTGCCTCCCAGGTTCACGCCATTCTCCTGCCTCAGCCTCCCGAGTAGCTGGGACTACAGGTGCCCGCCACCACACCTGGCTAATTTTTTGTATTTTTAGTAGAGACAGGGTTTGACCATGTTAGCCAGGATGGTTTCGATCTCCTGACCTCGTGATCCACCCGCCTCAGCCTCCCAAAGTGCTGGGATTACAGGCGTGAGCCACCGCGCCTGGCCTCTTCTTTCTTAATGTAGCATATATTGCTATAAAATTTCCCCTTCATACTGCTTTTGCTGCCTGTTACAAATTTTGGTATGTGGTGTTTTCATTTGTCTCAAGACATTTAAAATTTTTTTTCTTTGACCCATTGGTAGTTCAGGAGTATTAATTTCCATATTTGTGAATGTTTCACCTTTCCTCTTATTGATTTCTAGTTTCATATAATTGTTGAAAAAAATATATCATGTCAGTCTTCTTGAATCTGTAAAAACTTGTTATGTGGCCTAAGGTGATCTTGTAAAGAATATCCTGTGTGTGCTTGAGAAGAACTGCTGTTGGCACTGTTCTGTATGTAATCTGTTAGGTCTATTTGATTTAATGTGTTGTTCAAGTCTGCTGTTTCTTTATTGATTTTCTGTCTGGATGACCTTTCCATTGTTGAGAGTGGGCTACTGAAGTCTGTTTGTATTGGTATCTACTTTCCTCTTCGTCTCTATTAATATTTGCTGTATATATTTAGGTGCCCTGATGTTGGGTATATGCGGTTGTCTTCCTAATGAGTTGACCTTTTAATCATTATACAATGATCTTTTTTGTGTCTTGTGACAGTTTTTGATTTAAAGTCCATTTTGTCTGATATAAGAAGAACCACCTCTGTGCTCTTTTAATTACCATTTTCATGAAATAACTTTTCTATCCCCTCACTTTCAGCTTAAATGCACCCTTACAGCTAAAGAGAGTCTCTTGTAGGCAGCATCTGGTTGGACCTTGTTTTTGTAGTCACTTAGCCACTCTGTCTTTTTAAAAAAAATTATAAATTCAGGTGGTGCTTGTTATGTTGGTGTGTTAGGTAATGCTAGGGTTTGGGCTTCTAATGAACCCATCACCCAAATAGTAAACATAGTACCCAATAGGTAGTTTTTCCAACTCTTTCCCATCTTCGTCCCCCACCATTGGAATCCCCAGTATCTATTGTTTCTATCTTTATGTCCCATGTGTATCCAGTGTTTAGCTCAACTGATAAGTGAGAGCATGCAGTATTTGATTTTCAGTTTCTGCATTAATTCTCTTAGGGTAATGGCCTCCAGCTGCATTCATGTTGCTCCAAAGGACACAGTCTCATTTTTTATGGCTGTATAGTATTCGATGGTATACTATGGTGCCACATTTTCTTTATGCAGTCCACCTTTGACAGAACATGATTTTGCTATTGTGGATAGTGCAGTGATAAACGTACAAGTGCATATGACCTTTTGATAAAATGATTTCATTTCCTTTAAGTATATACCCAGTAGTGGGATTGCTGGGTCAGATGGTAGTTCTATTTTAGTTCTTTGAGAATTCTCCATACTCTTTTTCTAGAGGGGTTGCACTAATTCATACTACCTACCAACAATTTATAAGCATTCTCTTCTCTACAGCCATACCAACATCTATTGGTTTTTTTTACTTTTTAGTAATAGCCATATTACCAGCGTGAGATGAGATCTCATTGTGGTTTTAATTTGTATTTATCTGATGATTAGTGATGTTGAGCATTTTTTTCATATGTTTGTTGGCTGCTTGTATGTCTTTTGAGAAATCGCTGTTAATGTCCTTTGCCTGCTTTTCAATGGTTGTTTTTTTTTCTTGTTGATTTATTTAAGTTCCTTATAGATCACAGATATTAGTCCTTTGTCAGATGTGTAGTTTGCAAATATATTCACTCATCTGTAGTCTGTCTGTTTACTGTGTTGACTGTTTCTTTAGCTGTGCTGAAGCTCTTTAGTTGAATTAAATCTGATTTGTCTATTTTTCTTTTTGTTGCATTTGTGTTTGAGGTCTTGATCATAAATTCTTTGCTTGGGCCAATCCAGAAGAGTTTTTCCTAGGTTTTCTTCTAGGAATTTGAGGTCTTACAGTTGAGTCTTTAATCTGATTTGAGTTAAAATTTGTATATGGTGAGCGGTAGAAGTCCAGTTTAATTCTTCTTTATATAGCTAGCCAGTTTTCCCAGCACCATTTATTGAATAGGGAGTACTTTCACCATTGATTGGCTTTGCCATCCTTGTCAAAGATCAGATGGTTGTAGAGGTGTGGCTTTATTTCTAGGTTCTCTATTAAACTCCATTCATCTCTGCATCTGTTTTTGTAGTGTAGTAGTAAAATTTGAAATTGGGTAATGTGATGCCTCCAGCTTTATTCTTTTTGTTTAGGATTTCTTTGGTTAATCAGGCTCTTTTTTGGTGCCATGTGAAGTTTCCATAATTTTTTAACGCTGTGAAAAATGACACTGGTAATTTCATAGGAATTGTGTTGAATCTGTAGGTATCTTTTGGCAGTATGGTCATTTTAGTTGTATTGATTCTTCAAATCCATGAGCATGGAATGTTTTTCCATTTGTTTGTATCATCTATAATTTCTTTCAAAAGTGTTCTGTAGTTCTCCTTGTAGAGGTCTTTCACCTTCTTGGTTAAACATATTCCTACCTATTTTTTGTGTGTGTGTGTGGCTATTTCTAGATGGAATTGAGTTCTTGATTTGGTTCTCAGCTTGAATGTTATTGGTGCGCAGACATTCTACTGATTTTTGTACATTGATTTTTGTATCCTGAAACTACTGAATTTGTTTATTGGGTCTAGGAGTCTTTTGGATGAATCTTTAAAGTTTTCTAGGTTACAGGAGTATGTCAGCAGTGAATAGAGATAATTAGACTCCTTTTTTTCCTATTTTGATGTCTATTGTTTGTTTTTCTTGTCTGATTGCTCCAGCTAGGAGTTTCAGTACTATGTTGTATAGGAGTGGGGAGAATGGATGTATTAGTCAATTCTCATGCTGCTTATAAAGACATACTCGAGACTGGGTAATTTATAAACGAAAGAGGCTTAATTGACTCACAGTTCAGCGTGGATAGGGAGGCCTCAGGAAACTTACAGTCATGGCAGAAGGGGAAGGAAACACATTCTTCTTCACATGATGGCAGGAAGGAGAAGTGCAGAGTGAAGGCGGGGGGAAAGCCCCTTATAAAACCATCAGATCTTGTGAGAACTGATTCCCTATCCCGAGAACAGCATGGAGGTAACCACCCCCATGATTCAACTACCTCCTACCGGGTCCTTCCCACAACACATGGGGATTATGGGAACTACAGTTCAAGTTGAGATTTGGGTGGGGACACAGCAAAAGCATGTCAGTGGACATCCTTGTCTTGTTATTGTTCTTAAGGGGAATTCATTCATATTTGCGCATTCGGTATGATGTTGGCTGTGGCTTTGTCATTAATGGCTTTTATTATTTTGAGGTATGTTCCTTTGATATCTAGTTTGTTGAAGGTTTTTATGAAGGGATGCTGGATGCTATTGAATACTTTTTCTGTGTCTGCTGAGATGATCATATGGGTTTTGTTTTTAATTCTGTTTGTGTGGTGAATAATATTGATTTGTGTATATTGAATGATCCTTGTTTCCCAGGAATAAAACCCACTTGATCATGATGAATTATCTGGTTGATATCATGTTGAATTAAGTTTGCTAGTATGTTGTTGAGGATTTTTGCATCTATGTTCAGAAAATATATTGACCAGTGGTTTTTTTGTGTGTGTGTCCTTGCTAGATTTTGATATCAGGATGATGCTAGTTTTGTAGAATGAATCAAAGAGGAATTGTCCTTGATTTCCTGGAACAGTTTCAGTAAGATTGGTGCCAGCTCTTTGAACGTTTGGTAGAATTTGGCTGTGAATCTGTCTTGTCCAGGGCTTTTTTTGGTTGGTAGATTTTTTTATTAACTGATTCAGTTATCTAACTCGTTATTGGTCTGTTCAAGATTTCAATTTCTTTCTGGCTTAATCTTTGGAGGTTGTGTTTTTCCAGGAATATATCCATTTCTCCTAGATTTCCTAGTTTGTGTGCATAGAGATGTTCCTAGCAGTCTCTGGCGATCTTTTGTCTTTCTGTGGTATCAGTTGTAGTGTCACCTTTATCATTTTTTATTGTGGTTATTTGAATGTTCGTTTTTTTCTTGAGTAGTCTCACTGCTACTCTATCAATTTTGTTTACCCGTTCGATGAAACAACTTTTCATTTCATTGATGCTTTGTTGTTGTTATTTTGGTCTCAGTTTCATTTAGTTCTCTAATATTTATTTCTTTTTTTCTGATAGCTTTGGATTTGGTTTGTTTTCCTAAGTCCTTTAGATATGACCTTAGGTTGTTAATTTGAGATCTATCTTTTCACATAGGCATTTAGCACTATAAACTTCCGTTTAAACACTGCTTTTGCTTTACTCAAGAGGTGTGGATGTGTTGTCCAAGAAGATGCTTGGTATGATTTCAGTTTTTTTGCATTAATTGAGACTTGCTTTATGACCAAGCTTGTGGCCAAATTCAGAGAATGTTGCATGTACAGATGATTAAGGAAATGGGTATTTGCGGTTCTTGGGTGGAATATTCTGTAGATGTCTATTAGGTACTTTTGGTCAAGAGTCCAATTTAAGTCCAGAGTGTTTTTTTGTTAATTTTCTGCCTCAGTGATCTGTCTAGTGCTGTCAGTGGGGTAGTGAAGTCCCCCACTATTATTGTTTCACTGTATATCTCTGTACTCTAGTAGTATTTGTTTTATAAATATGGGTACTTTGACATTGGGTGCAGGTATAGTTAGGATACGTAGGTCTTCTTATTGATTGAATTGAATGTTTTATTATTAAATAAGGCCATGTTTTTCATTTTCTTTTTTTAACTTTGTTCATTTAAAGTCTGTTTTATGTGCTACAAGAATAACAACTCATGCTCTTTTGTTTGTTTGTCTTTATTTGCATGATAGATGTTTCTCCGTTTCTTTACTTTTAGCCTGGGAATGCCATTACATGTGAGATAGATGTATTGAAGGCAGCAGAATGTTGTTTTTTAAATCCAATTTGCCACTCTGTGTCTTTTGAGTGGAGCGTTTAGACCATTTACATGCAAGACTAATATTGATATGTGAGGTTTCATTCCTGTCATAGCTTTCTTAGCTAGTTGTTTTATAGTCTCAATTGTGTACTTGTTTTGTAGCATCTGTGCATTTTATACTTATGTGTTCTTTTATGGTAGCAGTATCAGTCTTTCATTTCCATCTTTAGAACTCCTGTGAATATTTCTTATAGGGCTTGTCTGGTGGAGACAGATTCCCTGATAATCTAATAAAGGCTTTATTTCTCCTTTATTTATGAAGCTTAGTTTGGCAGGATATGAACTTACTGGCTACCATTTTTTTTTTTTTCTTTAAGAAGGCAAAAACTGACTTCAGTCTCTTCTGGCTTGTAAGGTTTCTGCTGGGAAGTTTGCTGTTAGTCTGATGGGACTTCCTTTATAGGTAATTTGGGGCTTTTCTCTAGCTACCTTTGAGGGGGTTTTTTTGTATTAACCTTGGGGATGGTTGTCTTGTATAGTATCTGTCAGGTGTACTCTCAGTTTCTTATATCTGGTTCTTGACCTCTCTAGCAAGATTAGGGAAATTTTCCTGAATTATTTCCTCAAATATGTTTTCCAATTTGCTTGCTTTTTTTTCCCCCCCAAAGGCTTTGCTCTTTTTGTTACTTTTATCTGGGTTAATTTCAAGGACCAGCCTGAATTTCAGGTTCTGAAATTCTTCTGCTTTGTCTAATCTATTATTAAAACTTCCAACTGTATTTTGAAATTCCTTTAGCAAAATTTTCAATTTCAGAAGTTCTATTTGTTTTTTTCTTAATATAGCTATCTTGTCTTTCATATCCTGAATTATTTTTCTGGTGTCTTTGTATTGGATTTCAACTTTCTCTTGGATCTCATTGAGTTTCGTTGAAATCCATACTTTGAATACTTTATGATTTCAAACTTTTCAGTTTGGTTAGTATCCATTGCTAGAGAGTTGGTGCAATCCTTTGGAGGTGTCAGGACATCCCGACTTTTTATACTGCCGGAGTTCTTGCTGATTCCTTCTCATCTGAGGAGCTGCTGCTTCTCATTTTTGAGTTTGCTATCATTTGCATGGAATCTTTTAATTTTTTAATCCTTTTTTCCCTTGAGGGTGCTGTATGTTGTGTATGATCTTTTGGTTTCATTTATTGGTGCTTTCAGGGGGCCAAGGCTCTATATGGGTACCTTGGTTGCGGATGGCCTCTGTGTGGTGACTTTCTTAGATGCTGATTGTTGTAGCGATGTATTGAACATATGAGTGGTCACACTATTTCCTGTGGGGTTGAGAGTGCAGGTGCACGGGTCTCAAGAAACTTATCTCACAGACTAGCACTAAGCCCTTCTGGTAGCAGGTTTTTTATTTGGTGGTGCAGTTCAGGCTGTAGTCCAGTAGATGGAGATGACACTTAAGAGTAAGAGACAGCTCATGGCTCAGGCTGATGGCAAGTGGTAGCACCTGTGTTGACAGGTGGCGTGAGAGGGGTTAGGGGGCCAGTGGGAAACAGGAAGCAATCTTGTTGGGGCCTGCTGAGATCTTGGAGGAAAGGTTGGGGAGGTGCACCAGGTCCTCATCCTGAGTCAGCAGGAATGCCATCTGCTTCCCTATCTTGCCCCTGTTGCAGAGCTCACGACCTTAGTTCATAAATACTTTTGGTTCCTGGTTGCAGTACAGCTGTGGGTCACCGAAACATCCTCTTGAAGGCTTGGAACAGAGCCTTTTCTGCCAGTTCAGGGCAGGCAACTCTGATTTCTCTGTTCTCTGTTGCTGGGATGCTGCCATTCTGTGTAGGGAGGGCGAGTTAGGCCCCGCCATTCGAGTAAACCCCATGCAGCATGGGCTTACTTTCAGTAGGGATGGAGCTGCAGTGAAAAGCTTAAAAAATGCTTTCACTGAATACATTCCCCAGCCCCCAGTGGGAAGAACCACGGCTGTGTCTGCAATAGTGTACGGCATTGGATGGGTGGAAGATGTCCCTGTCTCCATGTTCATTCCCTGGTGCCGGCACTGCCTCCTTCAGCAATCAGTGCTGCATCCACATTCCCTTTGTCCTAAGGGGACTTTGGCAGGCTGCACTCCTTTGTTGGTAGCCCATGCTGGGGGTTAGATCTCCAGGGGTCTCACAACTTCCTGGGGTCCATCAGTCTCCTGTGCTTGCCACAGCCAGAGTGGGTTGTAAGATATTTGTGAGGGTTCTGGTGGTGTGATGACTCAAGGGCAGAGAAACCCTGGGCAGGGCAGAGGTCCACTAGGTGTCCACACCAGTATTGCACCTGTCATCTCAATTTGGGTCAGGGGAGTACATGAATTCCTGCAGGAGCTAGCCAGCTGGTTCTCTATCCCTGGGAAATTCCCAAGTAACCACCAATAGCTTCGCCCTAGGTCATGAGGACAGAGGGGTTCCCAACAGTTTGGTGGTCAGCAGATCATCAGAGGGGTGAAGGGAGCAGAGTAAACACCTCCTTTTTTTTTTTTTTTTTTTTTTTAAGACGGAGTTTTGCTCTTGTTGCCCGGGCTGGATTACAATGGCATGATCTTGGCTCACTGCAACCTCCACCTCCTGGGTTTGAGCGATTCCACTGCCTCAGTGTCTGAGTAGTTGGGATTATAGGCGCCTGCCACCACACCTGGCTAATTGTTTTGTATTTTTAGTAGAGATGGGGTTTCACCATGTTGGCCAGGCTGGTCTTGAACTCCTGTCCTCAAGGGATCCTCCCACCTTCTCCCCAAAGTGCTGTGATTACAAGCGTGAGCCACTGCACCCAGCCTCCCACCTCCTTTTTCTGCAGGGCTCCAAGTTTCTCTGGGGTTGATCTCTGCCAGATTCTTCCTCTTTGTCTTTTGTTTTGGGAATTTAATTGACTTAACACGTAAAGTAATTATTGATGCTATTTCATTAATTTTTTTCTGGCTGTTCTGTAGTTCTTTTAATTATTTCTTCTCTTACCCTTCTGTCTTCTTCGGTGACTTGATTTCTGTAGTATTATGCTTTGATTTTTTTCTCTTTCTCTTTTGTGTATCTCCTATAAGTTTTTTCCTTTCTGGTTACCATGGGACTCACATAAACATATTTCTAATAGTCTATTTTAAGCTGATAACAACTTAACTATGCTCGCGTACAAAACTACCCATTTACTCTGCCCTAATTATTTGTTATCGATGTCACAATTTACATCTTTTTAAATTGTGTATCCATTAACTGTTGTAGTTGTAGTTCTTAGTACTTTTGTCTTTCAACATTTATATTAGAGTTAAAAGTGACTTACATACTTTACAATATTAGAAGATTCTGTATTTACTTATATATTTACCCTAACCAGTGAGTCTTATACTCCTGTGGTCTTTCATGTTGCTATTTAGTGTCTTTTTGTTTCAACTTGAATAACTTCGTGTAGCGTTTATCATAAAGTAAAACCTAGGGGTGATGAACTTCCTCAGCTTTTGTTTGGGAACTTTCTCTCTTGCCTTCATTTCTGAAGGACAGCTTTGCTGGGTATAGCCTTCTTGGTTAGTAGTCTTTTTTTCTTTCAGCACTTTAAATATATAGTGATCCCCCAGTACCTGTGGGATTATTGATTCCAGGAAACTCCACAGATAATATAATCCACAAATTCTAAAGTCTGTTGTATAAAATAATGTATTTACATATAGACCATGTACATCTTCCTGTATACTTTACATCAGCTGTAGATTACTCATAATACCCAATAAAATATCTAAAAAATTTTAGAACAAAAATATTGTTCTAACTATATTACACTTTTTATTTAAATTTTTAATTGTTAGATTGTTTTTTGTTTTGCTCTGCAGTTGCTTGAATCTCCAGATGCAGAACATGTGGATATGAAGGGCTGACTGTATATATCATCTCACTCTCTTGGCCTGCATTGTTTCTGGAGAGAAATCTGCCAGTAGTCTTATGGAGTTCCTTTGCCTGTAATAAGTCACTTTTCTCTTGCTGGTTTGAAAATTCTCTAGTTGTCTTTGATTTTTGACATTTTGACTATAATGTCTTGTTCTAGACCTTTTTGGATTTATTCTGTTTGGGTTTCATGAATCTGGATGTGCATTTCCATGCCCAGATTTGGGAATTATTGAGTCATTTTTTTTTAATTAGAGTTTTTACCACATTCTCTTTCTCTTCTCCTCTGGGCCTTCCATAATGTATATATTGGTTTGCTGGAGTACCATGATTCCCTTAAGATTTCTTCACTTCTCTTCATTATTTTTCCATTTTGCTGTTCTGGCTGTGTAATTTCAAATTGCCCATCCTTGAGTTTTCAAATTCTGTCTTCTGCTTGATAAAAATTTGCTGTCGAACCTCTCTTGTGATTTTCAAATCTAGCTATTCTTTAATAAAATCCAATTTTCTAGTATTTTAAAAATTTAATTAAATTATATTTATTTTATTTTATGTTATTTTTGAGATGAGGTCTTGCTGTGTTTGTTGCCCAGAGCTAGAGTGCAATGGTGTGATCATTGCTAACTACAGGTTCAAACTCCAGGGCTCAAGCAGTCCTCCTGCCTCGGTCTTCTGAGTAGCTGGGACTACAGGCATACACTATCATGCCTGTCTATCAAAAAAATTTTTTTTAGACAAGGGGTCTTGCTGTATTACCCAGGCTGGTCTTAAAATCCTGGCTTCACGCAGTCTTCCCACTTCAGTCTGTTAAGTACCTGGGATTACAGGTGTGAGCCACTGTGCCTGGCTAAAAAAAAAAAAATTATGTCTTTCTCTTTGTTGATATTCTCAGTTTGTCCATGTTTTATTTTTTGATTTAGTTTAGTTGTCTATCAACATTCTCTTTTATCTCACTGAGCTTCTTTAGGATGATTAATCTGAATTATTTTCAAGTACTTCATAAATTCCCATTTATTTTGGGTCAGTTAGTAGAGATATATTTTCTTGCTTTTTTTCAATGTTTTCTTGATTCTTCATGTTTCTTATATGATTGTATTCATGCCTGCACATTTGATGAAACAACACTTTTTCCCTGTGTTGCAGAGCAGTGTAAGCTGTAGAGAGGCACCCTCCCTTCTTCTCTTGTTCCTGGCTGGTCCAGTCATCTAGCAGTCCCAGGAATCTAGATTCTACTGTTTTTAATGCTAAGTATGAGACAAGATAGAAATCAGGCCCTTGGAAATGCACTGAAAGTTTGGGGACAAGGCTCAGTTTGCTTTTCTCACTCCCTCCTGAAGATAAAGCCTTAGTTCTCTGACTTTTACCCATCTTGCTGAGCTGTGCTGGTGTAAAAGGATACCTGCTCCCTCTCTTTTGCTCCTAGTTGTCTCAGGCTCACAGGCTGTACCAGTCTTTCAGTGCTTCAAATGTGAGATGACAGAAATTGGCCCTTGGGGAGTACACTGAAATGGCAGTAGGCCAGACAGCTGGCACACTCTTCATTGTGTCCTTCCCACTCATGGGAGAAATCATGGGCTGAGGTGATCCTCTGGCTCTAAACTAAGCCAGCTTGGGGGAGGGACTGATGTGGGAAAATTAAGTTTGCTTTTTGGATTAGGCCCTTCTTGCATTGCTATAAAGAAATACCTGAAATTAGATAATTGGTAAAGAAAAGTGGATTAATTGGCTCATGGTTCTGCAGGCTATACTAGAGGCTGCTGGCATCTGCTTGGCTTCTGGGGAGGCCTCAGGGAGTTTTACTAATGGTGAAGTTAAAGTGGGAGCTTGCATGTCACATGACAAAAGCAGGAGCAAGAAATGGAGTGGAGGGTGGCAGGTGCCACACTTTACAGCAGCCAATTCTTGGGGGAATACACTCACTATTACAAGGACACCACAAAGCCGTAAGACATCCAATCCTGTGACTCAAACACCTCCTAAACAGGCTCCACCCCCAACACTGGGGATTACATTTTAACATGAGTTGCAGACAGGGACAAATGTCCAAACTATATCACTCTGCTTCCTACGTTGGTTGCAAGTTTTCTCTGATTTGTTCTTGTGTAGAGTAACACAATTTTTTAACTGGATTACAAGTTTCTCACAAAGGTATTTCAGTCCAAATATTATTTTTGTGTTTCTGAGGGTAAACCAACACCAGAGTTCCTGCTCTGCCATCTTGATGTCATCTCCACACATCTACTTTTTTCTCCCAGAATGTCTGTCTCCCCTGCCTGCAATATAGCAAACTTCTTCCTTTGGGGAATTGTTCATTTCTGTGTATTCCAATCGTGGGTTGTAATGAGGGCTGCTAATTACCTGTCCCTTTCCTTCTGGCTTCAGGAAAGGGTGTGTGACTTAGACCTGGCCAAACAGATCATCTCATTTGGTCCAGTTATGGTTATGTGACTGCAGCAGTGACAATGTGTTCATTTCTGGATTTCTAAATGGTAATTGTGAGAATTCTTTTCTTCTCAGATTGCTAAGGAATATGAATCCAAAGCTGATTGAAAGTTGTCAAGTTTAATTAATGAATATCCTACTATAGGGAGTATGGTTGGGTAGACATTGAAATAGTGTAATTTAGAGAAATGACAAGCTACCAACATTGAGAATTCTTAATCAGAAACGTATTTCTCCATTTATTCAGAAGTTGTATTAGTTTGTTCTTACACTGCTATAAAGAACTACCTGACACTGGGTATTTTATAAAGAAAGGAGGTTTGATTGACTCACAGTTCCACAGGCTTAACAGGAAGCATGACTAGGAGGCCTCAAGAAACTTACAATCATGGCAGAAGGCAAAGGGGAAGCAAGCACTTTCTTCACTTGGTGGCAGGAGACAGAAAACAAAGGGGGAAGTGCCACACACTGTTAAACCATTGATCTTGTGAGAACTCACTCACTATCATGAGAACAGCAAGGGAGGAATCCACCCTATGATCCAGTCACCTCCGACCAAGCCCCTCCTCCAACATGAGATTTGGATAGGGACACAAATCCAAACCATATTATTTCACCCCTGGCCTCTCCCAAATCTCATGTCCTTCTCACTTTGCAAAAATACAATTATTCCTTCTTAAAAGTCTCCCAGCCTTAACTCATTTCAGCATTAACTCAAAAGTGCGCAGTCCAGAGTCTCATCTGAGACAAGGTAAATTCTTTCCATTTATGAGCCTGTAAAATTAGAAACAAGTTAGTTACTTCCAAGATACAATGGAGATACATGCTCCCATTCAAAATGGGAGAAATTGGCCAACACAAAGGGGCTACAGGCCCCATGCAAGTCTGAAACCCAACAGGGCAGTCATTAAATCTTAAAACTCCAAAATAATCTCTTTTGTCATGTCTCACATTCAGGGCATGCTGATGCAAGGGATGGGCTCCCAAGGCCTTGGGCAGGTCTTCCCTATGGCTCTGCAGGGTACAGCCCTCCTCCCAGCTGCTTTTGTGGGCTGGCATTGGGTGCCTGTGGCTTCTCCATGTGCACAGTTCAAGCTGTCCGTGGATCTGCCATTCTGGGGTCTGGAGGATGGTGACCTTCTTCTCACAGTTCCACTAGGCAGTGCCCCAGTGGGGACTCTGTATGGGGGCTCCAATCCCACATTTCCCCTTTGCATTGTCCTAGTAGAGATTCTCCATCAGGGCTCTGCCCCTGCTGCAGACTTCTGCCTGGACATCCAGGCATTTCCATACATCCTCTGAAATCTAGGCAGAGGTTTTCAACCTCAACTCTTGCCTTCTGCATCCTGCAGGCCCAACACTAAGTGGAAGTCACCAAAGCTTGGGGCTTGCACTCTGAAGCCATGGCCCGAGCTGTACCTTGGCCCCTTTTAGCCATGGCTAGAGCTGGAATGGCTGGGATGCAGGATGCCATGTCCCAAGGCTGAGGTGGTCTCAGATGGAGATGAAGAATTTATTGGGAACTGGAGTGAAGGTCACTCTTGCTATGCTTTAGCATAGATACTGGTGGTATTTTGCCCCTGCCCTAGAGATCTATGTAACTTTGAACTTGAGAGAGATGATTTGGGGTATCTGGTGGAATAAATTTCTAAGCAGCAGTGCATTCAAGATTTGACCTGGCTGTTTCTAAAAGTGTATGCACATATTCATGAAGAAAGAGATGGTCTGAAATTGGAACTTATATTTGAAAGAGAAGCACAGCATAAACGTTTAGAAAATTTGTAGCCTGACCACCCAGTAGAAAATAAAAACATTTCCTGGGGAGAAATTCAAGCCTGCGACAGAAATTTGCATAAGTAAAGAGGAGCTGAATGTTAATAGCCAAGACAATGGGGAAAATGTCTGTGGGACATTTCAGAGACCTCCCTGGCAGTCACTCCCATCACAGGTCTGGAGGCCTAGGAGAGAAAAATGGTTTTGTGGGCAAGGCCCCAGGGCCCAACTTCATTTTCATGTCTCCCCTCCAATAACTTGTACTTCCAAGAACACTGTGCACACCCATGTTATAGCATTTACCCCACTCCACTGTAGTTCTGTACTCTCTTATCTGTTTCTCCCAGCTGGACAGTGAGCAACTCTGAGGGCAGGAGAGGCTCTACAACTCTGAACACTGTACTTGGCACCACACACAAACACACACATTCATACATGTATAACACAGAGACACACAGATATATATGTTTGAAAAGTAATTCACCAGCATCATTATCCAGACATCTAATTGGCAGTTAAAGACAGCTAGAATCTCTAAGGTTCCTTTCTTAGTAGCCAGGGTAGTAAATATCAAGTCTGATCTATTTATGTTTTCTTACCAGATTCCTTTCTGAAACTACTTCACTGGGCTTTCTACAGAATCCTTGTATTTGACTACAAGACTTTCTATATCTCTTTATAATTTTTGTTCCTTTATAATTTTTGTCCCTTTATGAGATAAATTTATTATCCTTATTCTTTGCTTTGATTGCTTCTACCATTTCTCCTTCAGATTTTACAAAGGGAGCCTGTACCTATCAATGTTCTGTCTCTGTGATTGTGCCACATATTTGTTACCTTATATCTGGTTAAAGGGTGTATCCACAGAGCTAATAAGATAAAAATAATGGAACACATTCCAGGATTTCCTACAGAGTGCAATCCTACCTTAAATGGAAAGAAATGAGTACTTTTTTTTAAGGACAAGATGTTTAATTTAAAAAATTCAGTGCCTGTTTGTCTTTCAATTAAATATAAGGAACCAAGAAAATCTGCCTTTGATCATATCTTTTTAATCAAGGGTGTCCAAACTTTTGGCTTCCCTGGGTCACACTAGAAGAAAAATTGTCTTGGGCCACACATAAAATACACTAACAATAGCTGATGAGCTAAAAAACAATTGCAAAAAAACTCGTATTTTAAGAAAGTTTATGAATTTGTGTTGGGCTGCATTCAAAGCCATTCTGACCCACATGCAGCCCATAGGCCATGGGTTGGACAAGCTTGTCTTAATTAATGAACTGGAGGTCACTGGACTGATCATGCACTATCTTCTCTTTCCAAAAATGTTTTCTGTGAATCAGTGAATACTTTGTAATACTTCTATTTCCTGTTTAAATCCTAATGATATTTTCTTGAGTAAAAACTTTGTTGAAAACAGTACTCTGATAATGAGATAATGAGGCATGAGATAATGAGGCAAGGCAAAAGAGTGTGAGTAGAATTACTGTGCAAAGAATTGTTAATAGTTGGGGAAGGAGACTACCCCTGGAGCTGAGCCACTGTTTGAGCTTCCTCCATAGCTGGTAACCTCACAGTAGGGAGGGCCCACCCATATAAACTGTGGCAATCTTAGGACATTTCTCCAATTTGCAGTCATATATAGAATAATTGACATAGCTCCTTCTCATATATATCTTTTCTAGGCCACACAAAGTACCATCTTTTACTTGCCTAATATCAACTGTATCCCTTCCAAAGTAATAGTTCCCCAATATCTGGGACCATTAACTGATTTTTAAATCATAGCATTATGTTGTTTTACATTGGAAATTGTTTATATATTTTCACAGTGGACTCTCACACAAATTATTTGAAGAAGGGCATCTTTTGTATATTAAACCTTCCATGCCACAGGAACTGAAATGATCTCCTTGTATATTAATTTTTTATAACAGCTCAGAGAGGCACTCACTCCTTGCTGTCTGGCCAAAAATATATCTACATTTTTTATTGTGACTGTTGCATATTTTGTCATAGGAGTAGACACTGTAGACCACAAAGTGTCCTATCTGATACATAAGGATCCTCAGGGCACCACCTTGCACTTTCATAGCACCATTCAAGAAGGTCACACACACTGATGTGTGCTCTACACAGCTTTCCCAGAGAAGCAAATTTACATTTCACACAACGCCCAAAATCACCATCTGCCCAAGGTTTTACAATTAGCGTCATGGCAAGGATCCTTTCTGCATTGAAGTTCTGACTCATAGTCACACCCTTCTTCACCTTCCAGTATCTTGGTACCACATTGTTCCAGTGGGTTAACATTTCAAGAAGACAGTGTGTTTATCAGACTCCTCTGTGGTTCATGAGGTTAACCACAATGCCTAAAATGCTGGTATTATAGGCATTCATGATGCAATGCTTTTTTCCTGCATAAGCAGAATTCCTCAATGTGAGACATACCAAAATTATGGCCCAGTAGGTGAGCAGTGGCTACTGCAAAATGAAAGAAATCTCTCTTTATACAAACTGCTGACCCAAAATGATGGAGCATATTCCTGAATCCAAGCCAATCCAAAGATTAAAAATTATTGCCCACAGAGAGTCCAAGAATCACATGGCAAATGAGGATAAAGGTGAACACTGCTGTATTCACTGAAACTGTCAAGAAGTTGACTTATGTCTTGTTCAATATTGATAAGATTCCCATTTCCAAATCTCGGTCTCAAAGAAACCTGAAGGCCTAACTGTATTGAAATAGAATCTACTAAATTGATCACATTTATCTTCTGTTGACTTTGAGTAGTTGAAACTGTAGTTACCCACCACTACAACTCCACAAAGGGCCAGCAGTGAGTCCACCAGCCAACAGAATGTTGTGGTGGTTTTGAATTCTCTACCTCAAACCGCAGCTTCTGATACTCTATACAGTTGTCCCTTGGTATACCACAGAGATTGGTTCCTGAACTCCCACGTATACCTAAATCCTTGCTTACTTAAGTCCTGTAGTTAGCCCTGCAGAACCTGTGTATACGACAAGTCGGTTTTCCATATATGTGGGTTTCACATTCTGTGAATACTGTATTTTCTGCATCTGCGTTTGCGGAGGGCCGACTGTATTTATTGAAAAAATCGCGCATGAGTGGGCCTGCACAGTTCAAACTCACGTTGTTCAAAGGTCAGCTGTATTTCCTCTTTTGTTAAGCCACATTTCAAGGCGACAATTGAATCCTATCTTATCTGGTGTTCGTATGTGGTAAAATGCCTTATGGGCTTGATTTTGTAAGTTTGCTTGGTTATCTGTATCTGTACATCCCTCCAAAGTTTTCCAAAGGGGTACCGAGGACTCCCAGAGACTAGGGGCTGGGGGCTCCAGATAACCATGATAGTAGCAGTCATCTTGGACAAAGGGCTGATCCTCGTGGGGAGCGCACTGCTCCGTGCAGGTGAACACTAGGAGGTGCCTGGAAAGGAAGGGCCTCTTAGGCCCTAAAGGAATGACATGTATGGCGCCGCAGGTGCAGGCCGTTAAGAGAGCCCTCAGACTTGTTGAAGGCCCCACTTCGCAGGGGGAAATTCTGGGGAATTACCACTTGGGCGGGGCAGAGCGCCAGTAGGGCCTGGTTTGTGAGCCGCTGGCAGGGGCCAGGAGCATCACCCGAACAGCAGGAGAGCGTCCTGCTGCAGGCTTCCGGCTGTACCTGTTTCAGGCAGCTGCCTTCTGGAAAGACTTGGTTGGTGACCGCTAGGAAAGTGGGGTTGGAGACAGTCGGAAAATGCTCTTCGGAGGAGGGAGCCCTGCCCCCTGGGTTTGTTGGCCGCCACCGTATCCGGGGATTGGTTTCTCGTCCTTGGTCCGTTAAAAGGAACTGTCGCAGGTAAGGCTGGGATTCTAGGGATAGGAAGCTGGCAGGAGAGAGGTTTAACGGAAAAAGTAGATGGTGAAAACAAGAGGGAATTGAACCAGAAACTAAGTGGTTTGGAAGGGAGAAGTAAGAGGGTGCAGAGGGACGAGTAGAGACAGCAGAAAAAGTTGCACTGGGGTGATGGAAATTAAATTCAGAAGAGAGAAACTTAGGGAATCTTGGCCACACTGTAAGAGGCTATGGAAAATAAGAGCCAAGGCTGGTTCACCCCTTAATGTCTGTCGTGAAAAAAAGAAGGTAAAACTAAATTTTAGGTTTGCTAAATCTAGCTGCTGCCTGTCCCTAAAAGGGATTTAATGCAAGAGTTTCCCAAAAAAGACTTAAGAGGGTGTTAGTATATTTTTACCAAATTCCTGCGGTAAATAGTGTGCGTGTTATAGAAAATTCTCTATAAACAGTGTGATTTTTCACCTTCTTTTAAAAATTACAGTTAAAATTGTATGTATTTAAAGTATACAACTTGATGATTTGATATACACTTGCCTTGTGAAGTAATCACCACAATCAAGCTAATTAATGTATCTACATCTCACACAGTTATTATTTTATTTCTTTTCTTTTTTTGTGGTGAGAACACATAAGATCTATCCGCTTAGTACATTTCAAGTATAAAATACAGTACTGTTAACGATAGTCACATTGTTTGTTGTACATTGGATTTCCAGAACGTATTCACTTTCATTACTGAAACTAAGGCAGGAAAATAGAGTCTGAAGGCTGGGAACATAATGGCAATTCACACTTCAGCTATAACAGGAAAATATTCTCTCCATAGGGCATATGTCATAAATAACTTTGTAACTTTACTTCATCCACTCCATTTACATAGGGCATACCCGAAGCAACCAGTGGAATACTCTAGGGGGTATTTAAACTCCTAAAAATTCTGTCACGGGGCCTTTGAGCCCCCACGCTCGGGCCCTCTGCCACACTGTGGAGTGTACTTTCATTTTCAATAAATCCTTTCCTTCCTTGCTCTGTTTGTACGTTTTGTCAAATTTGTTCAAGATGCCAAGAACCTGGACACCCTCAACTGTTAACAAAACTTTGTACTCCATGACAAACGTCTTCCCATTTCCTCCTACCCCTAGCTCCTAGCAGCCACTATTCTATTCTCTGCTTCTGTGAGTCTATTTTAGATTCCACTTGTAAGAGATCAAGCAGTATTCGTTTTTCTGCATCTGGCTTTTTTCATTTAGCATGATGTCCTCCAGGTTCATCTATGTTGTTGTAAATGGCGGGATTTTCTTCTTTGTTAAGGCTGAATAATATTCCCGTGTGTGTGTGTGTGTGTGTATCACAATTTATCCATTCATCTGCCGACATTTAGATTGTTTCCATATCTTAGCTATTGTGAATAATGCTGCAGTGAACATGAGAGTGCAGTTATCTCTTTGAGATCCTGATTTCAGTTCCTTTGGATATATATTTATAAGTGGAGTTGTTAATTGTTCTAGTTAGTAGCTAGTTCTATTTTTAATTTTTAAGGAATCTCCATACTGTTTTCCATAATGGCTATGCCAATTTACATTCCCCCCAACAGCGTATAAGGGCTCCATTTCTCCACATCCACACCAACACTTGTTATCTTTTATTTTCCTGATAGCAGCCATTCTAAAAGGTATTTTATTTTATTTGTGGCTATTGTAAATGGGATTACTTTTTTATTTCATTTTCAGATTTTTCACTGTTAGCATATAGAAATGCTACCAATTTTTGTACCCTGCAATTTTACTAAACTTATCAGTTCTAATAGTTTTTTGGTGGAGTCTTTAGGTTTTACGAATATAAGACAATATCATCAGTGAACAATAATCATTTGACTTCTGCCTTTCCAGTTCGGATGCCCTTTACTTCTTTCTCTTGTCTGATAGCTCTAGCTAGGACTTCCAATACAATGTTGAATAACAGTGCTGACAGTGGGCATCCTTGTAGTTTTCCAGACCTTCAAGGAAAGGCTTTCAGTTTTTCCTCATTCATGATGCTAGCTATGGGTCTGTCATATATGGTTTTTATTATGTTGAGGTATGTTCCTTCTATACCAGTTTCTTTTTTTATCCTGAAGGGACGTTGAATTTCATCAAAGCCTTTTCAACATCAGTTGAAATGACCACATGGTGTTTGCCCTTCATTCTGTTGATATGATGTACCACATTAATTGATTTGCCTATGTTGAACCATCCTTACATCCCAGTGATAAATCCTGCTTGGTCATGATGGATGATCTTTTTAATATGCTTCTGAATTTGGTTTGCTAGTTTTTTTTAGGATTTTTGCATTAATATTGATTAGTGTTATTGACCTGTGATTCTCTTTTTCTTGATGTGTCTTTGGTTTTGGTATCTGGGTAATACTGGCCTTGTAGAATGAGTTTAGGAGTATCCCTTTCTCTACTTTTTGGAACTATTTGAGCAGGTTTGGTATTAGCTCTTTAAAGCTTGAGCAGAATTCAGCAATGAAGCCATCACATCCCAGATTTTTCTTTGCTGGGTGACTTTTCATTATGGCTTCTATCTCGTTATTTTTTATTGGTCTGTTCAGGCTTTGGGTTTCTTCATAGTTCAATCTTGTAGGTTGTATGTGTCTAGGAATTTATACATTTCTTTTAGATTTTCCAATTTATTGGCATATCGTTGCTCATAGTAGGGACTAATGATGCTTTGAATTTCTGTGACATCAGTTGTGATGTCTCCTTTTTCATCTCTGGTTTTATTGATTTGGGTCTTCTGTCTTTTTTCCTTAGTCTTGCTGAAGGTTTATCAATTTTGCTTAAGTTTTCAAAAAAACAGTTTTTTGTTTTTTGGTTTTTTTTTTTGGTATTTTCTTCATTTCAATGTCTTGAAATGTTGATCTTTTGTATTTTCTTCATTTCAGTTTCATTTAACTTTGCTCTGATCTTTATTATTTTTTCTTTTACTAATTTGAGGTTTGGTTTGCTCTTGCTTTTCTAGTTCTTTAAGATGCATTGTTAGGTTGTTTATTTAAAGATTTTCCTTTTTATGATGTAGGCGCTGTGAAAGGAAAGTATCTTGGGCCCCCAAAATCACTAAGCTAAAGGGAAAATTCAAACCCAGATCTGCTCAGGGCAAACCTGCTTTCCATTCTATTCAAAGTCGTCCCTCTGCTCACTAGATAGATGAATATTCTGATTGCCTCCTTTAGAAAGGCTTATCAGAAACTCAAAAGAATGCAACCATTTGTCTCTCACCTATCTGTGACCTGGAAGTCCCCTCTTTGCTTTGAGTTGTCCCCGCCTTTCTGGATGGAATCAATGCACTTCTTACATATATTGATTGATGTCTCATGTCTCCCTAAAATGTATAAAACCAAGCTGTGCCCCGAACACCTTGGGCACATGTCATCAGGACTTCTTGACACTGTGTCATGGGTGCACATCCTCAAACTTGACAAAATAAACTTTCTAAATTAACTGAGACCTGTCTCAAATTTGGGGGGTTCACAGTGCTTATACCTGTAAGCTGCTTTCTTAGTATGGCTTTTGCTGTGTCTCATAGGCTTTTTTATGTTGTGTTTCCATTACCATTTGCTTCATGAAATGTTTCAATTTTCTTCTTAATTTCTTCATTGATCCATTGGTCATTCAGGAGCTTATTGTTGAATTTCCACACGTTTCTACAGTTTCCAAAATTCCATTTATTATTGATTTCTAGTTGTGTTTCATTGTTGTCAGAGGAGATATTTGATGTTATTTCAGTTTTTTGAATGTTTTCAGACTTGTTTTGTGGTCTTGTCCTTGACAATGATCCATATGCTGAGGCAAAGAAGGTATATCCTGTAGCCGTTAGATGAAATGTTCTGTAAATATCTTTTGGGTCCATTTGCTCCATAGTGCAGATTAAATCTGACATTTCTTTGTTTATTTTCTGCCTGGGAGATCTATCCAATGCTGAAAGTGGGGTGTTGAGGTCTCCAGCTATTATTGTATTGGAGTCTGTCTCTTGCTTTAGCTCTAATAATATTTGCTTTATATATCTGGATGCTGCAGTGTTAGGTGCATATATATTTACAATTGTCATATCCTTTTGATGAATTGACCCCTTTATCATTATATAATGACCTTCTTTGTCTCTTCTTTTTTTCTTGAAATCTATTTTGTCTGATATATGTATAGTGACTCTTGCTCTTTTTCGGTTTCCATTGGCATTGGATATCTTTTCCCATTCCTTTATTTTCAGTCTCTGTGTGTCTTTATAGGTGAAGTACATTTCTTGTAGGCAACAGATTATTGATGCTCCCTCTTTGGGCAGGTGTCAGGTGAGCACAGCCTGGTTCTGCTTTCTGCTGTGATGGCAAAGCACGGAGTTCAATGCAAAACCTCACAATTTCTGCACTGCCCCTCTCCCAAGTGCACAGATTCTCTGTGCCAGGTGGGATGGGGGAGAGGTCATGTCAGCAATTCAAGACTGTCTTTCCTACCCTCTTCAGCAATAAGAAGTCAAAACTGGGCTCTGTTAATGCTAACCTGATTTTTGGTTCCTACGAAGGTGCTGCCTTTCTGTAGATAGTTGTCAAACTTGGTGTTTCTTCAGTGGGGATGATCGGTGGAGCTTTCTGTTCAGCCATGTTGTTCTACCCAAAATCTTTTCATTGTATTTTAAAGGTATTTTTCTCATGTTGCTGAAATTTTCAAATTTATTGCCATAAAATTGTTCCTTAGTACCTTCTCATTGTTTTGAAAATGTGTATAGGAACTAATACCTACAGTTTGTGTTTTCCCTATTAATATTGATCAATATTGCTAGATATTCATAAATTTTATTATTCCTTTCAAGAACCAGCTTTTGTCTTTGATTTTAAATTAAAAAAAATTTTAAACATCTATTAATGTTGAAAATTTATTTTTAATTGATACGTAATGATTATACATATTTATGGGATCTAGTGTGATGTTTGATATATGTTTATAGTGTGTAATAATGAAATTAGTATAATTAGCATATCTATCACCTTAGACATTTATCATTTCTTTGCAATGAGAATATTCAATATTTCTAGCTATTTTGAAATACACAATATATTATTGTTAACCCTACTATATAATGAATTATTTTGTACTTTCATTCTTAGTTTTTATTTTATTCTGTTAAAGGTTTAATTAGGTATTTGTCTTGTTATTTTAAAAAATCACTTTTATATAAAATATTTTCAGTCTTTCTCCTTTCTCATACGTGGGCTGAAAGCCAGAAATTTCCATGTAAGCATTGCTTTAGCTGCATCCTACAAGTTTAATATGTAGTATTTTCTTTACTAGTTGTAAATTTTCTATTATGCATTTTGAACATATTTGGACCATGGTCATTTAGAAGGATGTTCTTTAATTTTGAGGCATGTAATTATTTTCTAGCTGTAAGAGTTAAAAAAAAAAAGGAAAGAAACATGAACAGTGGCTCAACAGTCAAAGACAAGTTTATTTTGGAGAATAAACCTGACAGGGGCTTCTGGCCGATTTTGGTCAGAAGTGCTCTCTCTTACAGACTAAGGGTTTTTATTGGTTTTAGGATGAGAGAGCTTATCACAGGCTTGGAATGTTTCTGTGTTGGGGAGAAGTTTATGGCAGGGTTGGAATGTCTGTGGTTGGAAGGGAGGTTATTTGGGGCTGACATCTCTCTGGGTCGAGGGGAGGTTACCTCGGGGCTGGCATGTCTCTGGTTGGGGAGGGGTTTATCTTATGGTTGGAATGTTTCTGGTTGGAGATGTGATTTGTGGTTTATGGTCATGCTGACCTTAGCCATTAGGCTGATGCCCTTTGGATTTAGGCAGTTTTTGATCAAAGTGAACCTTAAAATGGCAGTGCTTGTCCAAGATGGTGATGCTCCTGCTCTGTCAATTCAGACCCTATAGTTATAAAAAGGATGAGAGGTGACGTGTTCTTTCTGGCTACTTCCTATGGACAAGAGGTTGGAGAGTTTTCTGGTCTCAGAGTGACTGTAGGAGTAATGCCATCTCTAGATGTTTTTGAGGAGTTGTCTGTGAAATGGCCATGATTCTGTCAATTAAAAATCTTTGAAAAAGGTTTAGTAGGCAGGGTAAGAACATTAGTCCTAGGCATATTATTAGGAGAGGGCCCAGGAATGGGATGATCCATGCTATTATTTTGTTCCCAAACCAAGAATCTGTTTGGTTGTTTTGGTATTCCTTTAGCTTTTTAGCCCTTTCTTTAAACTATATAGCAGTGTTTCTTACTAGGCCCTACTGGTTGAGATAGAAACATTCCTCACCCAGTAAGAGGCAGAGATGCATGTTGGGAAAGGCCCATGTGTTATTTTCTATTAGTAATTGTTATTCCTGCTGTGAGGATAATAATTAAGCAAAATGCTACAGTAATTGAGATTCTGTCTGCTATTCTACCCTAAGGGTGCTACGGTATATAGTCCTACTGCAAATAGTAGAGTGAGTAAAGCATTCCCCACAGGGTAGCATAGTAAATAATTTCTATTAAAAAGTTTTAATATTTGGCTTAAAAAGAGAGGTAGGAGTGACAAGACGTATTTGGTGAGGAAGAGGTATTGGAATGTAATTTAAACAGTAGAAAATAATAAAAATTGAAGAACATTAGGCAACACTAGAATTTAGCAACAGTTATGCAATAGTTTTTGAAACATAATTTTCTTTCTCCAGTTTCCCATTTTTATTAAAAGACAAATCACGGTAGTACTGGTTTGCTTTATTATACTTGGTTTAATTATTTGCATACAGTGCAGCAAGAATAATTATTTGTTACATAGACCATTTTTTTTGAGATGGAGTATTGCTCTGTCCCTTAGGTTGGAGTGCAGTGGTATGATCTTGGCTCACTGCAACCTTCAACTCCTGGGTTCAAGCGATTCTCCTGCCTCAGCCTCCCGAGTAGCTGGGATTACAAGCATCTACTATGATGTCTGGCTAAGTTTTATATTTTTAGTAGAGACAGGGTTTCACCATGTTGACCAGGCTGGTCTTGAACTCCTGACCTTAGGTGATCTGCCCGCCTTGGCCTCCCAAAGTGCTGGGATTACAAGCGTGAGCCACCATGCCTGGACATAGGCCTTTTAAATTAGCTTTGATGGAACTTTGTTCCATAGATGGAATCTGAGATAAGACCATTTTAAAGCCAAGCCCAGCCATGGATTTGTACCATCAAATACCTATGTATTTGTGAATTCCTCTCCTCTTGAGGTTCCATGATAACTTGGGGTTCCTGACCTGTCAGAAAGTGACATTCTTTACTTATCACAGGTTAGAAACCCTGTACAGGGACTGTGTACACAAAATATGAGGCCAGTTATCCAAGGGCTTTATTAGCTTCATAAGTCAAGTTTGATTCCTTAAAGGAAAGCACACCATTCCAGTCAAAGCCTTGGTAAAATAACCAGTTTTCCAATTGTATCCTCTTATAAAAGAAAACAGATTGTTATTGAACTTATGCAAATAACTATATTGCCATAACTTAAGAATACTCACAGTTAGTTTCCAAATTCTGGAGAAAATCAGGTAGAGAGAAACAAGTATGCTCTAAATTTTGTTCATGGGAGATATACTAAATTTTTCAAAGCTGTCAGTAGCACAAAAGAAAAGTTTATTTGACTTTGAAAAGCAAAACAAGGGATTAGCAATATTTTAAACAAAACATCAGAAAGATCACTCTAGTCTCCCTATTAGCTCAGTTCATGCAGTTAATTCCTGTCCTACTTTTTATCAAAATCTTTCATTCAAGGGCACCTGTTAGAGCTTTATAGCAGTTATAAAACCACCTTTAGAAGGTGGTTTTATATAAACAAGACAAGAATTGTTTATGGATGACAAAAAGTTTTAGGGTAGCCAAGGTTGAAGACACAATTGACAGGGATATCTGTTACCTTTGTGGCACACAATAATTTTAACATAACAATTATAATTATTACTGATAATGTACAGTAAGATATCAGAATTATAGGAGTCTCACATAACTTTGGAACACATACCCATAACATATTTATACAAATACAGCCCAAAGAAAACCAAACACCATTTTATATTTGACAATGATTCCGGTATGCTTTTATACCAAATAAGCCAAGTTTTACCTTTGTATTAGTATGCTATTAATGTTAAACTCAATTTTTTTTTTTTTTTTTTTTTTTTTTT
>NW_016807544.1:216384-226117 GCF_001698545.2 Rhinopithecus bieti | reverse complement strand
TCTGCCACCCAGGCTGGAGTGCAGTGGCCGGATCTCAGCTCACTGCAAGCTCTGCCTCCTGGGTTTAGGCGATTCTCCTGCCTCAGCCTCCCGAGTAGCTGGGACTACAGGCGGCCGCCACGTCGCCCGGCTAGTTTTTTGTATTTTTTAGTGGAGACGGGGTTTCACCGTGTTAGCCAGGATGGTCTCGATCTCCTGACCTCGGGATCCGCCCGTCTCGGCCTCCCAAAGTGCTGGGATTACAGGCTTGAGCCACCGCGCCCGGCCTAAACTCAATTTTTAATAAAACCTTGTAGACACATGTACCTCATTTTAATGTTTGACCATAAGGTAAGATTTTTATAGACCTTTTTTTAGCCCTTTATAATTTTTGTAAAAGAGCAGGTTAGTGTTTTAAGAAAACCCATTGTGCTTTTAATGCTCAATTTACAGAATTTTCTTCACAATTAACCTTTCAAAACTTGCTTAACCCTTCATTTTTATTTTATTCAACTTAAAACAATTCTTTAACCTTTTAATCTAGGTAAAAATGTGTCCTAGGTCTTACCTAGCTGCAAACCATGGAAGTGTACAGCTAAGAGTATTAGTGGCATTTTATAAAGCATTCAGGAGGCCTAATCACTTTTAAATTGTACATTTCTTGCATAAATTCCCTTTTATAAAATTTTTCATGACCTTCACAGACTAATCTCACACATGCCTTGACTTTCTGACTTGTTGTAAACATTCCTTTCTTTAAACAACCAGTTAATTTACTTTAGGACAGGAATTTACCATATGAGATTATATTTTGCCTAGGCGTGATGGCACACACCTGTAATCCCAGCACTTTGGGAGGCTGAGGTGGGTGGATCACGAGGTCAAGAGATCGAGACCATCCTGGCCAACATGACGAAACCCCGTCTCTACTAAAAACACAAAAATTAGTTGGGCATGGTGGCATGTACCTATAGTCCCAGTTACTTGGCAGGCAGGCTGAGGCAGGAGAATCACTTGAACCCAGGAGGCGGAGGTTGCAGTGAGCCGAGATCGTGCCACTGCACTCCAATCTGGTGACAGAGCTTCCAGGGCCTAATAAACAAGTATAGCTGGAAGACAAAGATGATTTTGAGAGGTACTTATTCACCTCTAATTCCAGGGGTTCTGTAAGGAAAACAGATTTTCCTACAACAGGATTTTGGTGCCTTTTCTGTTTTCCCAATGAGTTCCAGGGCACCAGAAGTCATTTTAGTGTTCTTCATACATTCACCAAGAGTGGGAAGACAAAGTGGAAAAAAGTATTTCAGTTAACTGGGAAAATACCTTTTCCAAGAAAACAAGATTTATGAAGAGAAAAACATAAAGGCCTTTTGAGTATACTTAGCTTAGATATTAATTAAGCTGAGTGCTCTTTTTCATCAGAGTGAGAGTGGAGGTTAGAATTATATAAATATCATGCCAAGTTAAATTAAAGGATTGGGTTATGTGTCAGGAATTCCCTGTGATAATGAAGGGGATTTTCAGAGAAAGATCCCAGATGCTGTTTGATCTGTGACAAATCAGACATGGAAAAAGGCATATGAACACGAGCAGTGCCTTCAATCCCAGCCACTTCTTAGAAAGGGAGAATAGTACAGGTGGTTTTTGAATGGGTAGCAGGTGGAGAAGGAGAAGTGGGATTTGGGGCTGAAGGCTTGGGGTCAGGGCAGGACACCGGGGCAGAGAGTTCAGATGGGTGAGGAGCACCATGATGCAGGCGGATGAGAATACAGAGGGGGTTCATCTGCAGAGTCAGAAGGGGTTTTGGAGGAAGGAGTTTTGAAGGAAGAAGTTTGGGAGGAAGGAGAGACCCAGGGAGGGTTTTCATTAAGAAAATGGATTTCCTGAGGAGTACAAGCTTGACACAGGGAGAGTTGGGATCTAAGGTAGAAGAAAGCCTGAATATAGAGAACCTCTTGCCATTTACTGTTCCTGGTTATAAAGTTATCAAAGTCCTTGAGAATTTGAAAGTCAAAGGTGCCATTTTTGGGCCATCAACTGTCATTATCTAATTTGTATTGGGTCCAGGCCGTGTTGCAATACAAAACTAAACACATACATCAAGTTTGGCGAGGTTGTGAAGGAGACAGCCCAGAGGAGAGGACGCAGGAATGTGGGCTTGTTTGGCACACATGTGGACTGGCAAGAAGAAGCCAAAGGTGTCTGTTTTTGTTCCAGTTATCTCCAGACAAAAGACAGAAACCTGGAATCCTCTTTCTAAAGAGGACGTCAAGCTAAGAAGAAACTGGGCGTACTCAAGATTTCTTCTAGCTTAGTCCCACTGGTCCTCCAAGGACTGGGACAGCAGACCTGACTTTCCCCAGGTACTGTAAGAATGCCAGGGGAGGGCAGATCTTACCAGTTGGCTGAATTAGTGTCTGATATTGGATGTTCCAGTTCGAATCAGCAAGGGCCTCTTGGACTGGAGCCATACAAGGAAGAGAGTGAAGGGAAGATGAGAGAGGAGGAGAGGAGAAAGCGAAATACCCATTATGGGTGGTCAGAGGTGGATTCCTGAGACCTGAAGGTTTTGAGGGCTCACTGGAGAGTAGCCCCAACCTGAACCCTCACAGTCCCCTTCAGGTTAGTTGTCCTCCTCATGCAAATTGCTCGAAAAGTGAAGTGAGAGACAAGATGAGGTAGGTGGCAAGAGACTCTCAGGATCCAGTGGGATGAGCAGCTGCTATCCACTGCTTCTTGGGTTGCAAGACAGCCTGTATCGCCAACACCCATCCTGGGTTTGGGCACCAAATGTAAGAAGTAAAGAAAGAGGAAAGAAACATGAAAAGTGACTCCACAGTCAAAGACAGGTTTATTTTGGAGAATAAACCTGAGAGGGGCTTCTGGTCGATTTTGGTCAGGAGTGCTTGCTCCTATGGATTAAGAGATTTTATTGATTTTAGGGTGAGAGAGTTTATCACAGGCTTGGAATGTTTCTGTGTTAGGAAGAAATTTATGGCAGGGTTGGAATGTCTGTTGTTGGAGGGGAGGTTATCTTGGAACTGACATCTCTCTGGCTGGAGGGGAGGTTATCTCAGGGCTGGCATGTCTCTGGTTGGGGAGGGGTTTATCTTATGGTTGGAATGTTTCTAGTTGGAGATGTGATTTGTGGTTTATGGTCATGCCGATCTTAGCCATTAGGCTGATGCCCTTTGGATTTAGGCAGTTTTTTTAATCAAGGTGAACCTTAAAATGGTGATGCTTGTACAAGACAGCGATGCTTCTGCTCTGTCAATAGCTCTTTGTATTTATATAATTTTCTTTTTAAATTCCATAGTCATTAAGGGACATAAGGGACATACACTGTGCAATTCTTTTTTTTTTTTTTTTTTTTTTTTTTTTTTTTTTTTTTCGAGACAGAGTTTTGCTCTGTTGCCCAGGCTGGAATGCAATGGTGTGATCTAGGCTCACTGCAACCTCTGCCTCCCAGGTTCAAGCAATTCTCCTGCCTCAGACTCCTGAGTAGCTGGGATTACAGGTGCCCACCACCATGCCTGGCTAATTTTTTGTATTTTTAATAGAGTCAAGGTTTCACCATGTTGGTCAGGCTGGTCTCGAACTCCTGACCTCGGGTGATCCGCCTGCCTCAGCCTCTCAAAGTGCTATGATTACAGGTGTGAGCCACCATGCCTGGCCCCAATTCTTATTTTTAGGGTGTGCTGATACTTCTATCATGCCCATGGATATTATGTATTTCGGTATATGTCCCATGCACATTTGAACTTCATAACTGTGCTGCAATTGTTGGGTGTTTTTACATGTGTACGTTAGATTAATTTGATTAACATTTCTTAAGGTTTGTATTTCCTTACTAATTATTTTTTAAATTGTTCTATCAGTTACTGAATGAAGCATGTTATACCAACAAGTAGACTTTGAAGTTTTCTATTTATCCTTTTATATCTCTTATAATTTCCTTTATATATTTTGAAGCTATTTAGTTAAATACAAATTCCTGTTGAATTTCATTCTATAAAGTCTATCCTCTTTATTTTTGTTCCTGCTTCATCATTTCTGTTATTAATATGGTTTCTTTGGCTTTCTTTTGCTAATATGAATTAGTAAAATGTTGCAAATATTTTGGAGTGGAAGTTATTTCCTTCCAATTCTGATTTGGAACTTTTTGCTCTTGAGCATGTTGAGATCTGATTCTTGTTTGCTTCTAGAGCCAATAAGGGGTGGTAGGAGTATGTCTTGAGGAGTCTAGGCAGCCCTTTTCAGGATAAGTTCCCCAGCTGAGCTCATTATAAGGTCTCAAGCTTGAGGTGCATAGACTTCTCAGACAGGAGAGCTGTGGGTTCTTTCTCTGTTAAAGGAGACTCAGGGATACTTTGGAATGTTTAGATATTCAAAGTCATCCAAATTCACCGGAATTCATATTTCAAATCTCAAGGTTTTCCCCCTTCCCAATCAGTTTCTTCCCTTTCCCTTGGCATATCTATGTATTCAACTTATATTGTGACTCTGCAAGCATTCCAATTAAATTTTGTTTTCAGTGAGCTTGGTTGTATGGCTAAAACAAAGGAGAGATTCTTTTAGGTCCACCATTATAAGCTCTGTTTGAACTGCGAATTTCAAGCCTTTGGCCTCATCATGTAAATTTACCAGTATAGTTAAATACAGCTATTTCACCTCCCAGTCTTTGAGGTGCTCATAGTAATGATCACAACAGTCACTTCATCCCCTTACACACTTGTGTCAATAGGGCAGTTCACTGCAATCAACATTGAGTAGTAACTAATTGTGATGTCATTACATGCTATTCTCCATTGGATGGGAGTTCAGCAGTGTGTTTAAGACTAGGGTCATGCCCACATCAATCTCAGATTCCCATTTTATCTTTTTTTTTTTGATATCACTATTAGTATCAAGTCTTGTTTCTGTCAATATCCTGTCCAGAAAAGAAAAACACACCAAGGAAAATTAATATAGGGAAATTTTTAAAAGTTATTAGAGGACTGAAAAGATGGAACACTGAAAGACACAGAGGTAAGATTTGCTAGAAGGAGCTACATTATTATTAACTATATGCATATTATTGTACAGCAGATCTCTAGAACTTTTTCATCTTGCATGACTGAAATTATATATTCATTGAATAGGAACTCCTCATTTTCCTAATCCCTCAGCACCTGGCAACTAACATTCTATTTTTTTCTTCTAAGAGTTTTACTACTTTAGATACCTCATAAGTGGAATCGTTCTGTATTTGTCCTGTGACTGGCTTATTTCACTTAGTATAAAATTCTCAATGCTCATCCATGGTATAGCAGCATATGACAGGATTTCCTTCTTTTTAATGACTGAATAATATGTACTTATATACCACCACTCTGGGCCATGCATCTGTTGGGTAACATTTAGATTTTTTTCCCACCTTTTGGCTATTGTAAATAATGCTGCAGTGAACATGGGAATACAAAGATATCTTCAAGAGCCTGATTTCGATAATTTGGATAAATACCTAGAAGTGGGATTACTGGATCATATGATAGTTCTATTTTTAATTTTCTGAGGAACCTCTATATTGTTTTCCATAGCAGCTGTACCATTTTACTTTCCTACCTCCAACATTGGAAGTCACATTTTTTTTAAGCATGAGAATTTTATGTGATACATAGGAAGGCTTCTATAAGTATAAAATAAAATGTAAAAGAATTTAGGATAAGATTAATACATTTAAGTGTTTTGGTTTGTTTGTTTATTGTTTTGAGACAGGGTCTCACTCTCTCACCCAGACTAGAGTGCAGTGGCCCGATCTTGGCTCACTGCAACCTCCGCCTCCCAGGCTCAAGTGATTCTTCCGCCTCAGCCTCCTGAGAAGCTGGGACTACAGGTGCCCACCACCATGCCCGGCTAATTTTTTTATTTTTAGCAGAGATGGGGTTTCACCATCTTGGCCAGACTGGTCTCGAACTCCTGACCTCAGGTGATCCACCCGCCTTGGCCTCCCAAAGTTCTGGGATTACAGGCATGAGCCACTGTGCCCAGCCCGAATGTTATTTTTTCTAAGAGGGTTTTTTTTTTTGTTTTTTTTTTTTTAATTTTAAGTTCTGAGATACATGTGCAGAATGAGCAGGTTTGTTACATAGGTTTACATGTGCCATGGTGGTTTACTGCACCTATCAACCCATCATCTAGGTTTGAAGACCCACATGCATTAGGTATTTTTCCTAATGCTCTCCCTCCCCTTGCCCCCTGTCCCCCAACAAGCCCTGGTGTGATGTTCTTCTCCCTGCGTCCATTTGTTTTCATTGTTCAGCTCCCACTTATGATTGAGAACATGCATTGTTTGGTTTTCTGTTCCTGTGTTAGTTTGCTGAGAATAGTGGCTTCCAGCTTCATCCATGTCCCTGCAAAGCACATGAACTCATTCTTTTTTATGGCTGCATAGTGTTCCATGGTATATATGTGCCACATTTTCTTTATCCAGTCTATTGTTGATGGGCATTTGGGTTGGTTCCAAGTCTTTGCTATTGAAAATAGTGTTGCAGTAAACATACGTGTGCATGTGTCTTTATGGTAGAATGGTTTATAATCGTTTGAGTATATACTCAGTAATGGGATTGCTGGGTTAAATGGTATTTCTGGTTCTAGATCCTTGAGGAATTGCAACTCTGTCTTTCACAATGGTTGAACTAATTTACACTCTCACTAACAGTGTAAAAGCATTCCTATTTCTCCACATCCTCTCTAGCATCTGTTATTTCCTGACTTTTTAATAATTGCCATTCTAACTGGCATGAGATGGTATAAGAAGTCACATTTTAACATGAAATTTGGAGCATACAGAACATCCAAGCTAGAGGTGAGATCTCTTTGTGGTTTTGATTTGTATTTTCTCATGATTAGTGATGTTGAGCATCTTTTCATGTTATAACATCATTCATAAATGGTGTTGGCCATATATTTTTTTTTGCATAAATGCCTATTCAGGTCATTTGCCCAACTTTTTATTTTGAAAAAACTTAGTTTCTTGCTTTTGAGTTTTATGGATATCTTATATATTTTGGACAGTAATCCCTTATCAGGTATCACATAGATGTTTGGCAAATACTTCTTCCATCATGTAGGCCACTGTGAATTTAGGGCCTTGGGCCTTGTTGTGTAAAATGCCAATACATTTAAGTATAGCTATCTCACCCCTCTGTCCTTGATGTACTTATAATTACAGCAGTCACTTGGTCACCCTACACACTTGCATCAATAGGGAACTTAATCACAAGTAATATTGGGTGGTAATTTAAATAATTATGATGCCACTACATGCCTATCTATTTCCAATCTGTTGATTGTCTCCTTTGCTGTTAAGAAGCTTTTTAGTTTGAGGTAGTCTCATTTATGTTTGCTTTCATTGCCTGTGCTTTTGGTGTCATACCCAAGAAATCATTGCAAAAACAAATGCTGTGAAGATTTCCTTGTGTGTGTGTTTTTTAAGAAGTTTTATAGTCTCAGGTCTTATTTTATGTTTTATTCCATTTTGATTGATTTTGTGTTGTATAAGGGTTCAGTTTTCTTTTGCATGTGGATATCCAGTTTTTCCAGTACTGCTTATGGAAGAGACTATATTTCCCCCATTGTGTAGTTCTGGCACCTTTATCAAAGGTCATTTATTCATACATGTCTGTATTTACTTCTGGGCTTTATATTCTATCTCTGTCTGTTTTTATGCCAGTACCATGCTGTTTTTATTACTGTATATTTATAATATATTTTGAAGTCAGATGGTATGAGGCTTCCAGCTTTATTCTTCTTTTTCAAGATTGTTTTGGCTATTTGGGGCCATTTATGCTTCTATATAAATTTTGAATTGTTTTTCTATTTCTGCTAATAATGCCATTGAGATTTTGTTAGGGATTCTATTGAATTTGTAGATTGCTTTGGATAGTATGGACATTTTAACAATATTAAGTCTTCTAATCTGTGAATGAGATGTCTTTCCATTTATTATTATCTTTAATTTTTTTCAACAAGGTTTTGTGATTTCAAGTGTACATTTCTTTAATTTTTTAAAGTTAAGATTATTCCTAAGTATTTTATTCTTTCTGATGCTATTGTAAATAGAATTATTTTCTTATTTTTCAGATGATTTATTGTTAGTGTATAATTATGCAGGTGACTTTTGTGGTTGATTTTGTATCCTGCAACTTTGTTGAATTCATTTATTAGCTATAACAGGGTTTTTTTTTGTAGAATTTTTAGAGTCTTCTACAGATCAAGTCATCTGTGAACATAGATCATTTTACTTCTTCCTTTCTGATATGGACATTATAATTTCTTTTTCTTGTCTAATTTCTCTGGCTAGGACTTCCCATACTGTATTGAATAGAAGTGAATAAAATGGATATTCTTGCCTTGTTTCAGATCTTAGAGGAAAAGATTTCAGTTTTTCATCATTGAGTACAATGTTAGCTGTGTACTTTCCATACATGCCTGTATATTGTTGAGACAATTTTCTTGTATTCCTAGAATGTCACGTATTTTTTTCAGAAAAGTGTGTTGGATTTTGTCAAATGCTTTTTCTGCATCTATTGAGATGATCATGTAATTTTTATCCTTCTGCCTGTGAATGTGATATATCACAATGATTGGTTTTAAATGTTAAACTATCCTTGTATCATAGTAATTTCTTTTAGACCTTTTATTTCCAAGTCATTAGTTATAATATCTCCTTTTCATTTCTGATTTTGTTTTGTTTTCATTTTCTCTTAGCTGCTCTAGTTAAAGGTTTGTCAGTTTTGTTGATCTTTTTAAATACCAATTTGTATTGATTTTTTGCTTGTTTATTCTCTATTTTGTTTATTATTGCTCCAATGTTTATGTCTTTCCTCTGTTGACTTTGAGCCTAGTTTGTTCTTCTTTCCCTCTAGTTCCTTAAGGTTTAAAGTCAGGTTGTTTATTTGAGATCTTTCTCTCTCTCTCTCTTTTTTAAATGTCAGTATTTATCTCTGTAAACTTCTCTTTTAGGACTGCTTTGCTGCATCCTATAAGTTTTGGTATGCTGTGTTTTCATTTTTGTGTCAAGATACTTGCTAATTTCCCTCTTAGTTTCTTCTTTGACCCAATGGTTGGTGTTGTTTAATTTCCATCTGCTGTCATGAACCACGTAAGAATGTTTTGGGCAATGATGGATCGCAAATATGACAGTGGTCTCATCTTACAATGGAGCTGAAAAATTCCTACTGTCTAGTGACGTTGTAGCCATCTAATGTCATATCGTAATGCATTACTCATGTGTTTGTGGTGATGCTGGTGTAAACCTATGCGTTACCAATCATGTAAAAGTATAGTACATGCAATTATGTATAGTATATAAAGTTGATAATGATGATAAATGATTTCCTATACTATACTTTTTATCATGATATTAGAGTATACTTCTACATATATATTTTTAAAGTTAACTAACTGTAAAACAGCCTCAGGCAGTTCATTCAGGAGGTATTCCAGAAGAAGGCATTGTGATCATAGGATATGACAGCTCCGTGTATGTTATTGCCCCTTCCAATGGGACAAGATATGGAGGGAGAAGACAGAGAAGACAGTGACTATTGATAATCTTGACCCTGTGAAGGCCTAGGCTAATGTTTGTGTTTGTGTCTTAGTTTTTAACAAAAAATTTTAAAAGTAAGAAAAAATAAATAATTTTAAAATAGAAAAGCTTATAGAATAAGGATATAAAATTTTGTATTTTAGTAGAGATGGGGTTTCACCA
>NW_016807544.1:189693-216131 GCF_001698545.2 Rhinopithecus bieti | reverse complement strand
TTATTACAAAACAGTCAAAAGTTAAAAAATTAAAAGTATATAAAGTAAAATGTTACAGTAAGCTAAGTTTAATTTATTAAAGAAATTTTAAAAAATAAATTTATTTTAGCCTAAGTGCACAGTGTTTATAAAGTTTACAGTAGTGTACAGTAATGTCCCAGGCCTTCACATTCACTCACTATTTACTTACTGACTTACCCAGAGAAACTCCCTGTTCTGCAAGCTCCATTCATGATAAGTGCCCTAAACAAGTGAACCATTTTTTATCTTTTATGCCATGTGTTTACTGTTTCTGTGTTTAAATGTGTTCATATACATGAATACTTACCATTGTACTCCAGTTGCCTACAGTATTCAGTATAGTAGCATGCTGTACAGGTTTGTAGTATAGGAACAATAGGCTATCCAATACAGCCCAGGTTTGTAGAAGTACACTTAATGATGTTTGCACAATGACAAAATCACCTAACAACACATTTCTCAGAACTTGTCCCTATTGTTAAGTGATGAATGGTGTATTTGTGAATTTTTCAGATTTAATTACATTATTGATAGCTAGTCTCATTCTGTTGTGCTCAGAAAGATGCTTGGGGTGATTTCAATGTTAAATTTGTTAAGACTTTTTTTTTTCTTTCATTCTTTATTATACTTTAAGTTCTAGGGTACATGTGCACAACATGCAGGTTTGTTACATACGTACACATGTGCCATGTTGGTGTACTGCACTCATTAACTCGTCATTTACATTAGGTATATCTCCTAATGCTGTCCCTCACCACCCAGCCCCCACCCCGCGACAGGCCCTGTGGTGTGATGTTCCTCTTCCTGTGTCCAAGTGTTCTCATTGTTCAATTCCCACCTAGGAGTGTTTGGTTTCTCAGCAAACTAAGGCAAGGACTATCACAAGGACAAAAAGACTTGTTTTATGACCTAATATGTGAACTATCCTGGAGAGTATTTTGTGTGCCCTTGAGAAGAATGTATATTCTGATGTGTTGGGTAGAATGCTCTGTGTGTGTCTGTTAGGTCCATATGGTCTATAGTGTGGTTCAAGTCAGTTTCTTAAATTGATTTTCTGTCTGGATGTTCTATCCATTATTGAAAATAGGGTATTGAACTATCTTACTATTATTGTGTTGCTATCTATTTCTCCCTTAAATTATGTCAATGTTTCCTTCATATATTTGGGTTCTCCAATGTTGGGCGCATATATTTCTAATTGTTATATCTTCCTGATAAATTGAACCCTTTTATCATTATATAGTCTCATCCTTTGTCTCTTGTAACAGTTTGTTTTGCTTTTAGATGCATATAAAATTATTTTTACCACAAACAAGATGTAGTCAAACCTGCTTTAGGAAGCTTCAGTCATTCTCTAACACAGATGTTCCAGGCGACTGCCCATTCTGTCAGACTCAAGGAGGCTCTCTCTTTTCATGTGGCCATCTATCAGCCTGTTTATAGTTTTCTCTTTTCTATAGCATCATCTACTGTGTCCTTGTCAAAACCTTTCCAGGTTTGGGTTTGTGTATTTTCCCAAACCTCTAATTTCTTGGACAATTTCTTTCATCATTGTCAGTCAAATCTGACATGGTCAGGTTATGTCCACTAAGCTCTGGAATGAGGAAACCTTTTTTTTTTTTTTTTTTAAACACATCTTAAGAGAGGATTCTCCAATTCTGCCTGGACATATGGAACAGTTCAACCCCCATACATTAGGGGAAACCTATGTATCCAGTGATTAATATAATCATGAAAAGAAATAAAGTATCCTGTTATTAATACAATCATGATAAGAAAATGAAAAGGACTTTCTTAGAAGATGGACCTAATTGATCCTTATCTATTCACTTTCTGATCCATTTCCTCACAACCATATCTAAAAAAGAAGATAGTAGATGGCAAAGATATACAATTATCTCCCAATTGTTGTTCCAACCCACCTCACCACTGCGAGTGCATCATCATTCAGTTGCATCATCATCGGTGCATCATCATCAGCTAAAGGATACTAAGCTTTCTTTAGCCAAAAATATGAACACTTTACATCATTAACAATATTTCTGCTATATTTTTCTACAAAATTGTAATTTAACTGGTGATGTGGTAGAACCACACACAAACAAGCAGACCGCCTACATAAATATTTCAAACACAGGATATGATGCTTATTCAGAAGTTTATAGAATATTAATGATGCAACGCAGAAGCTGAATGTAATCTGAACATTGAAGGATACTATAACGTGGTTCAAGAATGAGGAAAGGTTTACATTATTTAGATAAGGGTAGATCATGAACAAAGTTCCTAAAGCAGAAGTGAGCATATGCTGTGTGTGGAGCTCATAGGATGGGGTTGAAGAGGCTGACCTGACACTTGCATGTTGGGGAGGGATGGAAAAAGAAAACTGGATAGAGGTGGTGGAGGCAGAGTCAATTGACTTTAAGAGCCACGTGGTGGGATCTGTAACTGAGAGGACATTGTTGCTAAGCAGTGAGATCAATAACCTAATCCTCTGTGAGATCTACAGAGATTTGTTTACTTTTGCCATGTGAGATGTCAGTTACATTTGTTTTTTGAGAGGGGCAATAGAGACCACTGATGACCGTGGCCATTGAAAGAACTATGGGCATAATTGTTCAGTTTGCTGGTAAGTGATTCTTGTCCATTAAAGAGAGAAAGTTCGAGTGGCAAGCTGGTAGCCATGGGAGTATGTGAGAATAAAGGAAGATAAATATTTTAAGGTTAGTAGAGATTTGAGCATGTTCATGTACTGGAGGTAAAGAGAAAGTAATGAAGCAAAAGTTGAGGATAAATCGACAGTCAATCTTCAAGTAGGTAGGGCTATAGGATTCATAGCACAGATAGAGGGGCTATGAGCTGGAACTGGAGGAAGATACATCTTTCACTGAAATTGAATCCAAGATCCCAGGGAGAGATCAGAATGACTGTAGTTTCAGATAGGATTTTATTTTCAGCAAAGAAAGAGGGACAGAGTTTTTCTCTAAAGCTTTCATTTTCATTGCTTGGATACTGCTCTTCCAATGGGTTTTGACTGTGACCACAATAAGAAATTTAGCTTAGTTTACACTGAGACTCAGTGAGCATGGGAGTATGCAGATACAAACACAGACACAGAAAATTAAATATAAACTTTCATTACAGTGTGTGAAGGTCTTGGTAAGCATCTGTGTAAAACCCTCTGATATTTTCTACACAATTGTGTTTCCTTTGGTTGTGGCCCACTAAATTGATTTACAGTTTGTGACCTGAGTCTGAGAAACACGAAATTAGGCTGTCACTGTGAGTGAGGGGAGAGATCATAACACAGGTGTTGATGAGTTTTAAATTGTTACTGGAATTAGAAGAAAGAGTTAATTACTGATGCAGAGGAAGATTCTCACAGTGGTTGAAATCCCAGTAACATTAGAAGAAAGGCCTTCAGAATACACCTGTTCACAAAATTAATGGGAAGGCAATGTTCCTTTAAGACTTGTCTTTGGAGTAATGCATTGATGACAAGGACTGGCCTATCACAGATTCTTTGGAATAAACTTTTGTATTATAACCTCATCATATTTCTGACTATACGTAATACAGATTTTATCTTCTCTACAAGGCTTTTTCTTTCCTGATCCTCTCTCAATTCACCCATTTCCATCTTAATATTCCAAACTCTATGACACATACCAAGAATATTATGAGGAGAGCTATGGAGAGGAAATCTAAATTGGGATTTCACCTGTATCAGATATACTTGCCCTAAGAGGTCTCATCCAGTGATCCTGATTTCCTCTTGTGGCATCTGGTGGCCATCCATTAGTTCTGGACACCCACACGGAGGGATGCAGGTTTTCTTGACATCATAATGCTAAGGATGTTGCACATGCTCATTTGTGCTCTTAGAATATTGAGGCCGCCAGTATATGTTAACGTGTTTCCAAATTTGTTTTAACGTTTTGATTTCAAATATTGAGTAAATGATTAACAACATTTTTAAGTGAAAGTCAGGAACTGAGCAAAGTTAGCTTTTACTTGAGCCAAACTTTGTTTTCAACAGTGATGAGGTTTTTAAGTCTACTCAAATTGTGGTCTTCTAAACATTATAATGAACGGACTCTAGGCTTAAGCTCCTCTGTGTAGGCTTTCTTTGGAACATTGAGATTGAAATCAATCCGGATAACTCGTCAGCCATGTGAAAAATAGAATCAAATCTGTATTGACATGACCAGGAGGAGCCTCTTATGATAGAGATCATGATGCTAGTTGGCTGTGTGCCCTGCCCCAAAACAGCTGCCCTACTCCCTGTTACCCCATCACATGCCTTCCTTCCTTGGAATGCCCAGGGCTTTTCTGCAGATAAGAATATATCATAAAATTAAAAAGTCTTGATTGGAGGAGGTCTCTCAATACTAATAAGCCCTTTTAGTGGGGCTTTTTTGACTACCAATTTAGAGCAGAATTAGGTATACATAAAACGTCTGGGATAGGAGAGGGGAGATGGAGCAAGCTACACAAATAAAGGAACACAAAATGGTGGATTTTGAATGTGTTGTCCATATGCTTATTGAATGTGAGGTTGCCAGTAGGTTTTTGGTTGGAAGAAAGATTTGTGTCAGAATCCAATGTCTTTAAAATGAACAATTTTGCCTGATGTGACAGCTCATGCCTGTAATCCCAGTACTTTGGAAGGCTGAGACAAGAAGATCACTTGAGACCAGGAGTTTGAGACCCTCTTGGGTAACATAGTGAGACTCCATCTCTACCCCCCAAAAAAAAAATCAAAAAGAAAAATTAGCTGGGTGTTGCAGTGCATGCCTGCAGTTCTAGCTACTTGGAGGCTAAGGTGGGAGGATCTCTTGAGTCCAGGAATTTGAGGCTGCAATGTGCTATGATTGTGTCACTGCACTACAGCCTGGGCAACAGAGCAGAACCCCATCTGTAAAATAAATAATAAAAGAAATACAAACATTAAAATAAAATGGAAAATGTCTTGTCATTTTACATGTTTAAAGAACAGTATATAATGACTCTTAGGTATCCATCATGAAAATTTGAAAATAACTCACCTATGTGCAATCTCCCCCATCTGGAAATCTTCTTGGCCATATGTATTAAGAGAATCCTGTGCATTTTATTGCTTCAAATATGGTCCAAATGCAGGAATCACTTTGCCTTTTTTCTCTCTCTTTTTCTCCCTTTCTATCCCACCCACCCCATCCTGGCTCTTTCAGTTTTTATTTTCAGCACTGCAACTCTGATGGTCCAGCTCCACCAGGACACAGATCCCCAGATCCCTAAAGGTCAACCATGCACCCTGAACAGCTCAGAGGGAGCCAGACCAGCAGTGCCTCACACCTTGTCCTTTTCTGCTCTAGACAGATGGCTCCATAATGACAGCTTCATAATGGCAGTGGGTGAGCCCCTGGTGCACATCAGGGTCGCTCTTCTGCTGCTCTGGTTTGGGGTGTTTTTGTCTGTTTTTGGCCACTCTCAGGCCAGGCCCTCCCAGCGTTTCACTTCTCCAGAAGTGGTGATCCCTTTGAAGGTGATCAGCAGGGGCAGAGGTGCAAAGGCTCCTGGATGGCTCTCCTATAGCCTGCGGTTTGGGGGACAGAGATACATTGTCCACATGAGGGTAAAGAAGCTGTTGTTTGCCGCACATCTCCCTGTGTTCACCTACACGGAGCAGCATGCCCTGCTCCAGGATCAGCCCTTCATCCAGGATGACTGCTACTACCATGGTTATGTGGAGGAGGTCCCTGAGTCCTTGGTTGCCCTTAGTACCTGTTCTGGGGGCTTTCTTGGAATGCTACAGATAAATGACCTTGTTTATGAAATCAAGCCAATTACTGTTTCTGCCACATTTGAACACCTAGTACATAAGATAGACAGTGATGATACACAGTTTCCACCTATGAGATGTGGGTTAACAGAAGAGAAAATAACACGCCAGTTGGAGTTGCAATTGTCATATAATTTCACTCTGAAGCAAAGTTCTTTTGTGGGCTGGTGGACCCATCGGCGGTTTGTTGAGCTGGTGGTGGTCGTGGATAATGTTAGATATCATTTCTCTCAAAGTAATGCATCAACAGTGCAGCATGAAGTATTTAACGTTGTCAATATGGTGGATTCCTTCTATCATCCTTTGGAGGTTGATGTAATTTTGACTGGAATTGATATATGGACTGCATCAAATCCGCTTCCTACCAATGGAGACTTAGATAATGTTTTAGAGGAATTTTCTGTTTGGAAGAATTATAACCTTAATAATCGATTACAACATGATGTTGCACATCTTTTCATAAAAGACACACAAGGCAAGACACTTGGTGTTGCCTATGTTAAAGGAATATGCCAGAATCCTTTTAATAGTGGAGTTAATGTTTTTGAAGATGACAGGTTGGTCATTTTTGCAGTTACTTTGGGCCATGAGCTTGGTCATAATTTGGGTATGCAACATGACACCCAGTGGTGTGTGTGTGAGCTACGGTGGTGCATAATGCATGCCTATAGAAAGTTGACAACTAAATTTAGCAACTGCAGTTATGCCCAATATTGGGACAATACTATCAGTAGTGGATTATGTATTCAACCTCCTCCATATCCAGGGAATATATTTAGACTGAAGTACTGTGGGAATCTAGTTGTTGAAGAAGGGGAGGAATGTGACTGTGGAACCATACAGCAGTGTGCAAAAGATCCCTGTTGTCTGTTAAACTGTACTCTACGTCCTGGGGCTGCTTGTGCTTTTGGAATGTGTTGCAAAGACTGCAAATTTCTGCCATCGGGAACTTTATGTAGACAAAAAGTTGGTGAATGTGACCTTCCAGAGTGGTGCAATGGGACATCCCATCAATGTCCAGATGATGTGTATGTGCAGGACGGGATCTCCTGTAATGTGAATGCCTTCTGCTATGAAAAGGCATGTAATAACCATGATACACAGTGTAAAGAGATTTTTGGCCAAGATGCAAGGAGTGCATCTCAGAGTTGCTACGAAGAAATCAACACCCAAGGAAACCGTTTTGGTCACTGTGGTATTGTAGGTACAACATATGTAAAATGTTGGTCCCCTGATATCCTGTGTGGGAGGGTTCAATGTGAAAATGTAAGAGTAATTCCCAATCTGCTAGAGCATTCCACAGTGCAGCAGTTTCACCTCAATGACACCACTTGCTGGGGCACTGATTATCACTTAGGGATGGCTATACCTGATATTGGTGAGGTGAAAGATGGCACAGTATGTGGTCCAGAAAAGATCTGCATCCGTAAGAAGTGTGCCAGTATGGTTCGTCTGTCACAAGTCTGTCAGCCTAAGACCTGCAACATGAGGGGAGTCTGCAACAACAAACAACACTGTCACTGCAACCGTGAATGGGCACCCCCCTACTGCAAGGACAAAGGTTATGGAGGTAGTGCTGATAGTGGCCCACCTCCTAAGAACAACGTGGGAGGATTAAATGTGATGGGAAAGTTGGGTTACCTGTCACTATTGTGCCTTCTTCCTTTGGTTGCTTTTTTATTTTGCTTACGTGTGCTTTTAAAGAGACGCACAAAAAGTAAAGAAGATGAAGAAGGATAAGAGAAATGGGAAAAGGAGACTAAGCTTCATTCTTCATTTTAATATCCAATTTTCTTAATAGAAAATGAATGCATGTCTCACTGTTTAAATAAAACTCTATGGACATTTCATGTCAGGATCACAAGAATTAGCTGTCACAGCAAAGGATTCCTAGCATATTCTTACTCTACAGTGTCTTAAGCAATATTAAAGGTTCCTTTTCCCAGAAGTTGTGTCTTTATGTTTCCTGAGCAAAGGCACAGAAAAGATAGTTTCAAGCTCTTGTCCCTCAGTTTTAACCCTCCTCTCTCTCTCTCTTTTTTTTTTTTTTTTTTTTTTTTTTTTTTGCTGTACTATGTAATGTTCAGGATGTGCCTATACACACCTCATTTCTGTTTGGCACATTTAGCTGTGCCAAAGGGGGCAGTAGAAGTAGCCTGGAGTGATGACCATGTGATGTAAGCACATGAATGATGACACTCATGTGCTTACCATGAGTGTCACCATTATTTTGGCTGGACCCGTTCACTCTGGTAATCATATTTGGTTTCAGATTCCAGTTCTGTTGTCACTTTTAGAACCACCCTCATTTTTTCTTAGAAATATCAGCAGCAGTTGAACACTGACCTCCTCAGGGGTCCAAGTTGCAGCCCTGGAGTGAGCAGGGTTGTGGTCCTCTGAGTTCTTGAAGCAGGAGCAGCTGTTCACTGTGCCGTCTTTAGAGGTCTGGGTCCTTGCTCTGCGGGGAATGTTCTTTAATCATCTCCGCTCTAGTAAACCCAGCTTCTTTCTTATGTTCTCCTGGCCCTAGGAGTGTTAGGTGCCTTCTGTAGCTTCTTTGTTGTTGTAGGTTGAGTTCTCCGGAAGCAGACACTGAATTGGAGTTTCAAGTACAAGATTTTGTTAGGGACCAACAGCTGTGAAAAAAGGCAAGGAAGTTGGTTGTGCAGATGAGAAATACAAGTACAGACGTACCTGGGACATAATACAGGTTCAGTTCCAGACCACTGCAATAATAGGAATATCACAATAAAGTGAGTCACACAAAATTTTTGGTTCCCCAGTACATAAAAAAGTTACATTTACATTATACTGTAATCTATTAAATATGTAGCATTATGTCCAAAAATGCAATACCTTAATTAAAAATGTTTTATTGCTAAGAAATAGTAACAATCCTCTGAGCCTTTAATGAGCCATATGTTTTTGCTGGTGGAGGTTCTTGCCTCATTGTTGACAGATGCTGACTCTTCGGGGTGGGGGTTGCTAAAGGTTGGGGTGACTGTGGCAATTTCTTAAAATAGGACAACAATTAAGTTTGCTGCATCGATTGACTCTTCCTTTCACAAATATTTATCTAGCATGTGATGCTGTTTGATAGGATTTTACCCACAGCAGAACTTCTTTCAAAATTTGAGTCCTCTCAAATTCTGCCACTGCTTTATCAACTAAGTTTACGTAATATATTAAGTCCTTTGTTGTCATTTCAACATTGTTGACAGCATCTTCATCAGGAATCAATTCCATTTCAAAAAAAAACATTTTCTTTGCTCATCTATAAGAAGAAACTCTTCATCCATTCAAGATTTATCATGACATTATGGCAATTCCATCATATCCTCAAGCTCCACTTTTAATTCTAGTTCTCTTTCTATTTCCATAACATCTACAGCTCTTTCCACCGCTGAAGTCATCTGTGAAGGTTGAACTCAATGTCTTCCAAACTCCTTTTAATGTTAATATTTTGACCTCCTCATGTAAATCAGGAATGTTCTTAATGACATCTAGAATGGTGAATCGTTTCCAGAAAGGTTTCAATTGATTTGCCCAGATCCATCAGTGGAATTACTATCAATGGCAACTATAGCCTTATGAAATATATTTCTTAAATACAAAGACTTGAAAGTCAAAATTACTCCATCCATGGGCTGCAGAATGGATCAACATCCATCCATGTTAACAGGCATGAAAACAACATTTATCCCCTTGGACATCTCCATCAGAGCTCTTGGGTAGTCAGGTGTATTGTCAGTGAACAGTAATATTTGAAAAGATATCATCTTTTTTCTGAGCAGTAAGTCTCAACAATGGGCTTAAAATATTCAGTAAACCATGCTCTGAACAGATATGCTGTCATCAAGGGCTTTGCTGTTTCACTGACAGAGCACAGGCAGAGTAGACTTAGCATCATCCTTAAGGGCCTTCAGATTTTTGGATTGGCAAAGGAGCATTGGTTTCAATTTAAATTCACCACCTGCATTAGTCCCTAACAAAACCATCAGCCTGTCCTTTGAAGCTTTGAAGCTAGGCATTGACTTCCCCCTCTCTAGCTGTGAAAGTCCTAGTCTTCTTCCAATAGAAGGCTGTTTCATCTACATTGAAAATCTGTTGCTTGGTGTAGCCACCTTCATCAGTGATCTTAGCTAGCTCTTCTGGATCACTTACTGCAGCTTTTACATCAGCACTTGCTGCTTCGTCTTGCACCTTTATATTATGGAGATGGCTTTTTCCTTAACCCTCATCAACCAACCTGTGCTAGCTTCAAATTTTCTCTCTGCAGATTCCTTAACTCTCTCTGCTGTCATAGAATAGATGAAAATTAGGACCTTGCTCTGGATTAGGCTTTGAGTTAAGGGAATGTTGTGGCTGGTTTAATCTTCTATCCAGACCACTCAAACATTCTGTATATCAGCAGTAAAGCTGTTTTGCTTGCTTATCATTTGTGTGTTCACTGGAGTAACACTTTTAATTTTCTTCAAGAATATGTACTTTGCCATTCACAACTTTGGCTGTTTGGTACAAGAGGCCTTCATATGGCTGGAGAAGGATGGACAGAGAGTGAAGGGGGAGGTGCTATGCACTTTTAAACAAACAGATCTCATGAGAACTCACTCACCATTACCTGAGAAGATGATGCTAAACCATTCATGAAGGACTATCCCCATGATTCAATCATCTCTCACCATGCCCCACCTCCAACGCTGGGGATTACAATTCAACATGAGATTTGGGTGGGGACACAGATACACATCGTGTCGAGCTGCATCTATGTTACTGCAAAGGCATGATTTCATTCTTTGTATGGCTCTATAGTATTCCATGGTGTGGATGTACCACATTTTCTTTATCTAATCCACCATTGTTGGGCACCTAGATTGGTTCTATGTCTTTGCTATTGTGAATAGTGCTGCAATGAACATACAGGTGCATGTGTCTTTTTGATAGAACAATTTATTTTTCTTTGGTATATACCCAGTAATGGGATTGCTCAGTTGAATGGAAGTTCTCTTTCTAATTCTTTGAGAAATCTCCAAACTACTTTCCACGGTGTCCTTTGGCCAATCTTTAACAGTAGATCTGCTAGCTGCAAACTCTTGTAGTTCTCCTTCCTTTCAGAATGTCTTTATTTCCTGTTCATTCCTGAAGGACAGTTTCACATGATATAAAATTCATGGTTGATAGCTCTTTCCTTTCAGTACTTGAAAAATGTTGTGCCACTTCCTTCTCACTTCCATGTTTTCTGATGAGAAATCTACTGTCATGGCTAACTAGTTTTCCCAGCACTATTTATTAAATAAGGAATCCTTTCCCCATTGCTTGTTTTTGTCAGGTTTGTCAAAGATCAGATGGTTGTAGATGTGTGGTGTTATTTCTGAGGCCTCTGTTCTGTTCCGTTGGTCTATATATCTGTTTTGGTGCCAGTATCATGCTGCTTTCGTCACTGTAGCCTTGTACTGTAGTTTGAAGGCAGGTAGAGTGATGTCTGCTGCTTTGTTCTTTTTGATTAGGATTGTCTTGACTATATGGGCTCTTTTTTGGTTCCATATGAAATTTAAAGTAACTTTCTCTAGTTCCGTGGAGAAAGTCAATGGTAGTTTGATAGGAATAGCATTGAATGTCTAAATTGCTTTGGGCAGTATGGCCGTTTTCACAATATTGATTCTTCCTATCCATGAGCATGGAAGTTTTTTTTTCATTTGGTTGTGTCCTCTCTTCTTTCCTTGAGCAGTGGTTTGTAGTTCTCTTCGAAGAGGACTTCAGGTCCCTTGTAAGATGTATTCCTAGGTATTTTATTTTCTTTGTAGCCATTGTGAATGAGAATTCACTCATGATTTGGCTCTATGCTTGTCTATTTTTGGTGTATTGGAATGTTTGTGATTTTTGCACATTGATTTTGTACCCTGAGACTTTGCTGAAGTTGTTCATCACAAAAGCAATGGCAACAAAAGCCAAAATTGACAAATGGGATCTAATTAAACTAAAGAGCTTCTGCTCAGCAAAAGAAACTATCATTAGAGTAAACAGGCAACCTACAGAGTGAGAGAAAATTTTTGCAATCTATCTATCTGACAAAGGTCTAATATCCAGAATCTACAAGGAACTTAAACAAATTTACAAGGAAAAAACAAATAACCCCATCAAAAGTAGGGCAAAGGATATGAACAGACAATTCTCGAAAGAAGACATTTATACGGCCAACAAACATTGAAAAAAAAAGCTCATCATCACTACTCATTAGAGAAATGCCAATCAAAATCACAATGAGATGCCATCTCACACCAGTAAGAATGGCGATCATTAAAAAGTCTGGAAACAACAGATGCTGGAAAGGATGCAGAGAAATTGATACTCTTTTACATTGTTGGTGGGAGTGTAAGTTAGTTCAACCATTGTGGAAGACAGTGTGGCAATTCATTCGAAATACCATTCGACCCAGCAATCCCATTACTGGGTATATACCCAAAGGATTATAAATCATTATACTATAAAGGCACATATACACGTATGTTTATTGCAGCACTCAAAATTCTTTTAAGGAGAAGTTTCCACTTTCCTTATCGTTGGATACGCTTCCCCCTTTTAATTACATGTTGAGTCCTTTCCTCATTTAGGCTTGAGAAAAGTGTCCTTAAGTGTCCTAAACTTGCATCAAACCCACTTACTCATCATACCCCACTCATGACTTCGCTTAGGGGACAATGGACATTTCAGCTCAGTTATATGCTGCTATTCTCAATTCCTGCCATTTTTTTCCTCTTCTTTTGACCCCTGGCCTAGGTCTCCAGCTCACTGAAAACAGCCTCCCCTGATGAGCACACCATTGTTATGTAATAGCCTAACCCTTCCCACTCACCTATCAGGGGGTGCCAAGCCTGCAGACTCACTCTGCTTTCCTCATAACTGCCCTGAGGAGAAGGCTGAAGACTGAGGAATCCTCTTTGTGCCTCCCATTTGATTGCATTTTCTTTGGTCAAAGGTTCCCTTATTCATGGGACCTGCCTGGGTCCAGGACCCCTTGACAGGTGCTCTCTGGCTGCCTGTCCTCTGGGCACTCTTGTCCCAGGTCTATTGTTTTCATGACCCACCAGGATGGCGCTTTACTTCCTCAGAAATTGTGATCCCCAGGAAAGTGCCCCACAGGAGGCGTGGAGTTGAGATGCCAGACCAACTCTCTTACAGCATGCGTTTCCGGGGCCGAAGACACGTGATTCACATGAATCTCAAGAAGAACATGATGCCCAGACATTTACCTGTTTTTACTGATAATGACCAGGGGGCCATGCAGGAGAACTACCCTTTTGTCCCGCGAGACTGTTACTATGACTGTTACCTGGAAGGGGTTCCTGGGTCTGTGGCCACATTGGACACCTGCCATGGAGGGCTGCGTGGCATGCTGCAGGTGGATGACTTGACTTATGAAATCAAACCCCTGGAGGCTTCTTCCAAATTTGAGCATGTAGTATCTCTGCTTGTGTCAGAAGAAAGACCGGGAGAGGCTAGTAGATGTAAGACTGAAGGGGAAGAGAGAGATCAAGAATCTGAAAAGGTAAAACTGGCTGAAACTCCCAGAGCAGGCCACGTTTATTTGTGGAGGCATCACAGAAAAAACTTGAAAATTCACTACACGGTTACTAATGGATTATTCAAGCGGAACCCTAATGTGTCACACATAATAGAGAATGTAGTGATTATTAACAGCATCATACATACCATTTTCAAACCAGTTTATTTAAATGTCTATGTACGTGTTTTGTGCATATGGAATGCTAATGATATAGTAATGTTTTATAAGATGCCTGCCGAAATTGCTGTAGGAGAGTTTGGTTTGTGGAAATATTATGAATGGTTTTCAGAAATTCCACATGATACCTCAGTTGTTTTTACAGCATATCGACTTGAAAACCGAGACTGTTATACCACCTTTGATGGAATATGCAACCCCAACTGGGGAGCAATGTTTGTGTATTTAATGAGGTATCACTTATTTAGGGGGGCATGTCTAACAGCGCATGCACTAGGTCATAACTTGGGCTTGCCACATGATTCTGCTGGTTGTTATTGTTTTCGACGAACCAACTGTCTCATGGCTCCTGTTCCTGATCTTAATGATATGATGAGCAATTGTTCTTATGAGAAGATGCAAAACAGGTTGAATAAATGGGATCCTTGTTTGAGTGAACCAAATGTTCCATACACTAATTTTCCTTATGTAGCTGATCGTTGTGGAGACAAGATCAAAAATCAGAGGGAAGAATGTGACTGTGGCTCCCTTAAAGATTGTGCCAATGATAGATGTTGTGAGACCTCTTGTATCCTTTCTCTTGGCAGTGTTTGCAATACAGGACTTTGCTGCCATGAGTGTAAATATGCTGCCCCTGGAGTGGTTTGCAGAGACTTGGGTGGCATATGTGATCTACCGGAATACTGTGATGGGAAAAAGGAAGAGTGTCCAAATGACGTCTATGTCCAGGATGGAACCCCATGTTCAGCAGTATCTGTTTGTGTAAGAGGAAACTGCAGTGACCGTGATATGCAGTGTCAAGCCCTTTTTGGCTACCAAGTGAAAGATGGCTCCCCAGCATGCTATCAACAATTGAATAGGATTGGTGACCGATTTGGAAACTGTGGGGTTATTCTACGGCGAGGGGGAAGTAAACCTTTTCCATGTGAAGAAGATGATGTTTTTTGTGGAATGTTGCACTGTAGTGGTGTCAGTGAGATTCCCGGTGGAGGTGAGCACACTACATTTCGTAGTATATTAGTACGCGACATAAAAGAAGAAAAATGCTTTGGCTATGAAGCACACCAGGGGACAGACTTGCCAGAAATGGGGCTGGTAGTGGATGGTGCAACCTGTGGCCCAGGGAGCTACTGTCTTGAACACAATTGTACTTTTTATCAAGACCTGCATTTTGAGTGTGATCTTAAAACATGCAATTACAAAGGAGTATGTAACAACAAAAAACATTGTCATTGTGTGTTTGGGTGGCAACCACCAACATGTGAACTGAGAGGAACAGGAGGTAGTATAGATAGTGGCCCTCCACCTGACAAACAATATCGTATTGCCAGCAGCGTACTTGTGAATACAAACCGAGCACTACTTTTAATATTTACTCGTTACATCCTTTTCCTGGTTTCGCTTCTCTTTGGTGGCTTTTCACAAGCATTACATTTTTATGGAAGAGAAAGGGAAGGAGACAACACAATGGAGTAAATGACATTGACACTTACTGGGAGATATAATCAATAGTCACTCTGACAATTAGATCATCTTTTAGCAATTCTGATGTCATCTTGAAATAAAATCACTTGGCAATTTAAAAGGGGTCTGTGTGTTTAAATTTACTTAACATTTCATGTCTGGTCATATTCTCAATACTTCTACAGATGATGGCAGAAACTCCTAGATTCACTAACAAGAGGACTTGTACTCATTTAAGATTTGGGGTCTAATGTTTTCTACATACCCCTGTGGCAAATCCTGTTTGCACTAATATACATTTGCTTTGCTTTAACACTCTTAAGGTCTTTTTATTTTTCTTATTTTTGAGACAGGGTCTCACTCTGGCGCCCAGGCTGCCAGGCTGGAATGCAGTGGTGCAATCCTGGCTCACTGCAACCTCTGCCTCCTGAGTTCAAGCAATTTTCCCGCTTCAGTCTCCTAAGTAGCTGGGATTACAGGCACACACCACCACGCCTGACTAATTTTTGTATTTTTAGGAGAGAGAGGGTTTCACCATGTTGGCCAGACTGGTCTCAAACTCCTGGCCTCAAGTGATTCACCTGCCTTGGCCTCCCAAAGAGCTGGAATTACAGGCGTTAGCCACCGCACCCAGCCTTAAGGTCTTTTTCTGATTGGTTACATTTGAGATGTTTGTTATTTGTCCATTTTATTGTTAGTGTTAAACAAATAAGCATAAGAGGCTACTTTGGCACTTACATGGTAGGAAGATTTTAAAAATCTTTGTGTCATAGGCACCTTGAATTTCAACAGTGGTAATACATAATCTGTGTCTTGTAATAAATCTTAAAGAGAATGCTACATTGTTGCACAGATAAGTATGATGTTTGTTGTAGGTTCATTTTAGTTTGCTAATGGTTGTTTTTTATTTTAGTCATGAATAGATGTTGGATTTTAGCCAAATAATTGCATTATTGGATCTGATTATATAGTCTTTCTTCCTTAGTCTTTAATGTACTGAATTATATTGATTGATATTCAAATGTTGCAACAATGTTGCATTACTAAAATAAATTCAACTTGGTTGTAATATACTATCTTTTTTATACATTGCTAAATCTGACTTAATATTTTGTGCAGGATTTTCTTTTTTAAGATGGAGTCTCACTCTGTCACCCAGGCTGGAATGCAGTGGTGCAATCTCTGCTCACTGCAAGCTCCACCTCCCAGGTTCATGCCATTCTCCTGCCTCAGCCTGCCAAGAGGCTGGGACTACAGGCGCCCACCACCATGCCCGGCTAATTTTTTGTATTATTTTGTGTAGGATTTTTAAATCCATGGTCACGATTGAGAGCAAGCTATAATTTTCTTTCTTATGCCCTCTTTCTTAGATTTGAGTGTCATGATTATACCATCTCTTAAAATGAATTGAAGAATGTTCAATGATACAACATTGGAGTTATTTATTTCTTGACCGTTAGGTTTAGCTTATAAAACCATCAAAGCTTGTTTTCCTTTTAGGAAGATTTTAAACTACTCATTCAAATTTTCAGTTGAAAATTTCATTGAGATAATTATACATAGTGATAAAAATAATAGAGAGATCTCATATAGCTTTTACCTAGTTTCTCCCAATGGAAGCAAAATATAGTTATTAAACTGTAGTACAATAACATAACTAGGTTGTTGACATCAATACAATTTACTGGGCATACTCAGATTGCCTCAGTTATATTTGTACTCATTTGTGTGTAAAAGTATGTAGCCACTGCTGCTTTTTTAAAATCAATGTTTGCATGGTAAATCTTTTTCAATTCTTTTACATTCAGCCTATTTGATTAGATTTGAAGTGAATTTTTTATACGCAGCGTAGTGTTGTGGCATGTTTATTTACCCACTCTGCTTCTCTCTGTCTTTAGATTGGTGTATTAAGATCATTTACATGTAAAGTAATTATTGTTAATGCTTACGTCTTCCATTTCATTATTTATTTCTATTTGTTATAGCTATTTCTTATTTGTATTTGGTTTTTGGTTTTCTGTTACCTCCAGCTGTGTATTTGTACATTTGCACACTGCTGTAAAGAAATCCCTGAGACTGGGTAATTTATAAAGAAAAGAAGGTAATTGACTCAGTTCTGCAGGCAATGCAGGAAGCATGATGCTGGCATCTGCTTGGCTTCAGGTGAGATCTCAGGAAACTTACAATCATGACAGAAGGTGAAGGGGAAGCCATCGCTTCATATGGCTGGAGAAGGACGGACAAAGAGAGTGAAGGGGGAGGTGCTATGCACTTTTAAACAAACAGATCTCATGAGAACTCACTCACCATTACCTGAGAAGATGATGCTAAACCATTCATGAAGGACTATCCCCATGATTCAATCATCTCTCACCATGCCCCACCTCCAACGCTGGGGATTACAATTCAACATGAGATTTGGGTGGGGACACAGATACACATCGTGTCGAGCTGCATCTATGTTACTGCAAAGGCATGATTTCATTCTTTGTATGGCTCTATAGTATTCCATGGTGTGGATGTACCACATTTTCTTTATCTAATCCACCATTGTTGGGCACCTAGATTGGTTCTATGTCTTTGCTATTGTGAATAGTGCTGCAATGAACATACAGGTGCATGTGTCTTTTTGATAGAACAATTTGTTTTTCTTTGGTATATACCCAGTAACGGGATTGCTCAGTTGAATGGAAGTTCTCTTTCTAATTCTTTGAGAAATCTCCAAACTACTTTTCACGGTGTCCTTTGGCCAATCTTTAACAGTAGATCTGCTAGCTGCAAACTCTTGTAGTTCTCCTTCCTTTCAGAATGTCTTTATTTCCTGTNGACAAGATCAAAAATCAGAGGGAAGAATGTGACTGTGGCTCCCTTAAAGATTGTGCCAATGATAGATGTTGTGAGACCTCTTGTATCCTTTCTCTTGGCAGTGTTTGCAATACAGGACTTTGCTGCCATGAGTGTAAATATGCTGCCCCTGGAGTGGTTTGCAGAGACTTGGGTGGCATATGTGATCTACCGGAATACTGTGATGGGAAAAAGGAAGAGTGTCCAAATGACGTCTATGTCCAGGATGGAACCCCATGTTCAGCAGTATCTGTTTGTGTAAGAGGAAACTGCAGTGACCGTGATATGCAGTGTCAAGCCCTTTTTGGCTACCAAGTGAAAGATGGCTCCCCAGCATGCTATCAACAATTGAATAGGATTGGTGACCGATTTGGAAACTGTGGGGTTATTCTACGGCGAGGGGGAAGTAAACCTTTTCCATGTGAAGAAGATGATGTTTTTTGTGGAATGTTGCACTGTAGTGGTGTCAGTGAGATTCCCGGTGGAGGTGAGCACACTACATTTCGTAGTATATTAGTACACGATATAAACGAAGAAAAATGCTTTGGCTATGAAGCACACCAGGGGACAGACTTGCCAGAAATGGGGCTGGTAGTGGATGGTGCAACCTGTGGCCCAGGGAGCTACTGTCTTGAACACAATTGTACTTTTTATCAAGACCTGCATTTTGAGTGTGATCTTAAAACATGCAATTACAAAGGAGTATGTAACAACAAAAAACATTGTCATTGTGTGTTTGGGTGGCAACCACCAACATGTGAACTGAGAGGAACAGGAGGTAGTATAGATAGTGGCCCTCCACCTGACAAACAATATCGTATTGCCAGCAGCGTACTTGTGAATACAAACCGAGCACTACTTTTAATATTTACTCGTTACATCCTTTTCCTGGTTTCACTTCTCTTTGGTGGCTTTTCACAAGCAATAGAATTTATGGAAGAGAAAGTATTGAAAACTACTGAACCTGAGGAGTAAATACTAATGGGAGCCCACACAATGGAGAAAATCACATTGACACTTACTGGGAGTTGTAATCAATAGTCATTCTGATGGTTACATCACCTCTTAGCAATTTGATGTCATCTTGAAATAAAATCACTTGGCAATTTAAAAAGGGTCTGTGTGTTTAAATTTACTTAACATTTCCTGTCTGGTCATATTCTCAATACTTCTATAGATGATGGCAGAAACTCCTAGATTCACTAACAAGAGGACCTGTACTCATTTAAGATTTGGGGCTAATGTTTTCTAGATACCCCTGTGGCAAATCCCATGTACACTAATACACATTTGCTCACACTCTTAATTTTTTTTTTTTTTTTTTTTTTTTTTTTTTTTTTTTTGAGGCAGGGTCTCACTCTGGTGCGTAGCCTGCCAGGTTGGAGTACAGTGGCGCAATCTCGGCTCACTGCAACCACTGCATCCCGGGGTTCAAGCAATTCTCCCACCTCAACTTTCTGAGTAGCTGGGATTACAGGCATGTGCTACCATGCCAGATTAATTTTTGTATTTTTAGTAGAGACAGGATTTCACCATCTTGGCCAGGCTGGTCTCAAACTCCTGGCCTCAAGTGATTCACTCAACTCGGCCTCCCAAAGTGCTGGGCAATTGGTACATGCTATCTGCTATCATTTTCATTATTCTCAGTATTTTTGCATTATGCTAAGCCTGGGGAATCCCATATGTAATGTCTCTGACCTTTTGTCTTTACTGTTAAACTATTACAGAAAGGGTCATTATTCACTGATAAATCACTTCTCAATTTATCTGGAAATTAAAGGTATGGGATATCATATTTTAAATCTCCAGGAATTGCCTGAGCCCAGCCTATCTATAAGTTACAGGATGGAACTGACAGTCTGATAAATGTACAGACACAAAATCTTACCTAAAGGGAAACCGGAAGAATCGCTCCAGAAATAGTGCACTAAGGTGGGGTACAGTAACTCACGCCTATAATCCCAGAGATTTGGGGGCCTGAGGTGGGAGGATTCCTCGAGGCCAGGAGTTTGAGACCAACTTGGGCAACATTGCGAGACTCTGTCTCTATAAAATATTTAAAAACAAAAAAATATTATCCAGGCATGTGTGGCATGGTGGCACACACCTGTAGTCCTAGCTATTCCAGAGTATGAGGAGGGAGTGTCAGTTTGAGACCAGCCTGGGCAACATAGTGAGAATCTATCAACACAAAATATAAAGAAATTAGCGAGGCATGGTGGCACATGCTTGTAGTCCTAGCTATTCAGGAGGCTGAGGCAGGAAGATCACTTGAAGCCAGGAATTCAAGGCCAACCTGAGCAGGATAGCACGACCCCATCTCTAAAAGAATTTAAAAATCAGCCCGGTGGAATAGTGTGTCCCTATAGACCCAGCTACTTGGGAGGCTGAGGCAGGAGGATCACTTGAGACCAGGAGCTGGAGGTTACAGTGAGTCATGACTGTACCACTGCACACCAGCCTGCATAACAGAGTGACACTGTATGTGTGCATGTGTCTGTGTGTGTGTGTGTGTGTGTGTGTGTGTGTGTTTAAAACTTTTCTCTTGTTTTTAAGGCTTGTCATATCCAACAAGAGGTGATGTTCCAGGTCAAATAGTACGAGGGGGGTGGAGATGTGGAAGAAAAGAAGCACGTGGGACTTCAAGAAGATAGGGATCAGGATAGAAGGGAGGTGAGAATCAGAGGCATAAATAGAGGTAGACAGAAGGGAGGAGGCCTTTGGGAAAGGAAGATCATTGAAGTTGTTGAAAACAGGACTCAAGACTAGAGATTGTTCAAAATATTTCTTTTCTTGGTTTCTTCATAACAAATGAAGTAAGTTATTTGTGGAGTGTCAGCTATTCTGCTACCCTTTTCTTCTAAGGTGACACAAAAATGCACAAGCTTGACATGCCCCAAGTAACCAAAGGCACTTCAGTTCAAATTTATACCTGATGAAATCACGCCACTTAAGAATTTAACAGATTGATTGACATTGCACCAGACCGTATGTCTACACAGATCTGACCAGGTGTTTGGGTTGAATAGGAGTTTCCGTAGTAGAAGAAATTTGAGATAATTAAAGAGTCTTGTCCCACCTTAGGAAAGTTACCTAAACTCTCTGCACATATCTAAAGCATATATCTAAAGAACTCTGAAAGATGGAAGGAAAATGCTGACTTCAGTCTGACAAAAGGGTACCTAGAAAAAAGTCAAAGCATGCAACCACCATGCTATGAAAGAAAGTCAGGTGATGGGACGATGTGTGCAGCAAACTGCCATGGCAGTGTTTACCTATGTAACGAACCTGCATAGCCTATCCTGCACCTCTACTGCTGACCTTAAAATAAAAGTTGGAAATCAAGAACAAAAATAAAAATGAGGGAAAAAAAGAATCAAATACCAAGAGCAGGGCTTACCATTCCACCCACGGAAATTAGGGTTCTTTGATAATGCTGTCTTTGGCACAAAACTGGGCAGTGTTGGCGTTTTGTACAAAACTATTCCAAGTAACAACACAAAATTATTAAATATATATATTATATAAGTTTTTTAAAGTGACTCACATAGAGTTAAAGGCTTTATTCAGTTGAACTACATGAGGGAGTACCTGAAAACCAGGTGATGTCACAAGTGAAGCAGGGTCAAGGTTTTTACAAGATGGGAACGTTCTGAGTAGCTGTCCTTGTCCTTTCCATTTTAGCACCAGTGTTCACCTTAACCAAAACCCATAGATGGAGACTATTCGTATTTACTTGTACCTTCTTTGGAGTCTAATAACCAACAGAACAATAATTCTGAGAACTGTCTTTACAAACCTTATGGGTTTTTGGATAGCCATGGGCTGTGAGAGGTATATAGTTTTTTTAAAAAGGGGTTGGGACAGGGCGCTGTGCATGGTTGTTCATGCCTATAATCCTAGCACTTTGGGAGGCCAAGGTGGGAGGAATACTTGAGCCCAGGACTTTGAGACCAGCTTGGGCAACATAGCAAGACCCCATCTTTATAACATTAATTTTGTTTTAACTTTAAAAAAATAAAGAGAAGAAGGAAAAATAAAAAGGACAAAGTGGGAGTCAGGGAGGACCCAGAGCACTTGCTATAATGTTTGTTTTAAATCTTTTGCACCTTCATCCCAGGAGATCAACACTGCTGCACATATCTATTCGCAGTTACCATTGCATTGGGTGGTTCCAAGTGACTCCCAAGTGAATCCCCTAGTTTCTCCATATAACCCTCCATGCCTCTACTGGGGCTCAGCAGCCTTACCTTCCCCTGCTCTTCAGGGTCAGTTACTCCTGCCAGAATGACTCTTCTTTTTATCTGCGGGTCCTTGAACAGAAGATGTCCCAGATGCCCTGAGGGCAGCTTGCAGGTCTATGGAACTTATGCTGGGTCCTCTGGCAAAGATGCATTCTCTTTGTGGACCAAGACCTGCCTAGAGAACAGGTAGTTGCAGGGAGGGAAGCAGATCAGTGGATCATCAAGTGTGATGATAAGTGAGGCCATCCGGCTTCTCTTCCTTGGCTCTGGGCCCCATATATTCTTTCTATTGCATATACAACACCATGTAGGAATCTCTGACTTAATATACACAATGCATTGTGAAGGCTGGCACTCAATTCTTTCAGAATATTGTTTCTGAGCTGGCACTCTGGCTCTGCCTTCTGCAGGCCATTCTAAGCACTTTAGGAGAATAGATGCTACCAAATATTGAATATATGATACAAACAATATAATTCATTGCTATGTACCATTCCAGCACCTCATACACTAAAGGGTGAATGAATCCTCTATTCATATGCCAAGTTGTATGAGACTCCATGCTTAAAGATCTTACAGTCCATATGCCCACAGTAGTGGTGCTGGCTCAAGCTCTGTAGACAATATCATAACTAGAATATGTATATTTTCTTGTGTGAACTAATCGCTGGCCCTCCCAGGATAAAAGGGGCACAAAGTAGTCAATGTCTCACTAATTCACTGTTTGGTTTCCTTGAAGAATAGCACCTTCCTAGAAACTCAGCCTTGATCTGTGTCACTGGCAAGTTGGACATTCATGACAGAAGTGTCTTAACTCCCTTGGCAAGTGGGAGTCCATGCTATTGAGCCCAATGTACCTCTATCTCTGCCACTATGGCTACCTGTTTGTGTGCCCCTGGAGAATTCATATACATGGATATCTTTTCGAGAGTGAAAAGACCCAAAATAATGGTCAAAGCAGAAAGTTTTTATACTAGAAAAAGAACAATAAATTTGTGAAGAAATGACAAGACAAAAGTGTAGAGAGCCAAAAGCCTGTGGGTTGTAACCTACTCAGCATTCCACTGGAGGCTATATGATCAAACAACAAACTGTTTATCGTGAACGCAGGATGTGGGCAAACTCACAGTCGCCAGAAGGTATGCTGAGTGCAATCACTCCCTGGTACCGTTCTCCTTGAGGTTATCTCCTGGAACATCTGAAGACTACTGTTCAGAGAATGCAGTCGTGCAGGCCTGCACCGAGTCAAGCAGCCTACTGACAACCACCTCCTTCTCCCTATCTCCTTTTCTCAATAAATATGAAGGAAGCTAGAAACTCAGGGCCCTTGTTCACTAGAAGCAAGGAGCCCCTTGACCCCATCATCCAAATATACTCTTTTGTGTTTGTCTTTATTCCCACGTTCGTCCCCCTTTGTCCCATCCAACAGGGACTGGGGCCATGACACAAAAAGATCTAAGCTAGAGACAGTGAATTCCAGGGAAGTCACTAGGAGATCTATTGGGTGGAGTGTCAAGGAGGAGTTATAAAGCTAGTGGGAGATAAGAGTTACTTTAGTTTATTTGTACACGTCTACTGCAGCAAAAATTTCCAAACCTGGGGATACGGTTATTTTCTTGTCCTGGCACAGGGAAGGCATCTTTCTCCATGGAAGTTTTATGGCTTGCTATATGCAGGAAAAGGCAGGTCAGATAGTCACTTCTGGAACTACAGTTTCCAAAGTGCTTTGAGCTTGAAGTAATCAATACACTAATGTGGCATATTTTAGAGTGGCACACTTTTAACTCCTTTATTTTCCCTGTCTGAAACTTCCCTAACAGTTTCAAATTAAAAGCTGAGTTGGTATTTGTGGAGAGAAGAGTTGTGTTAGCAGCTGAGTGGCAAGGGATCTGCAATGGGAGAGAAGAACACAGATTAGAAGGAGAATTAATAAGCAGAAAAGCACAATCTAAACACATTTACCCACACTCCATTCAACCAGTCTCCTATCCCTGACAATGGGTCAGGCCAATTGAATGGTTTAGCTTCATTTATATGATGAAGAGTGTTTATCTTGTCTTTCAAAAAGTTCAGATTAGATTCTATTTGTCCCTGGTGGTTTACATATAAGGAGTGTTCCTCACCAATGATTGCACAAGCTCCTCCTTCTTGGGCTGTCATTCTATCCAGGACATGGTGATTCTGAAGTACAACAGAGGCTAAACTGTTAACTTCTGATTGGAGTCTTCTCAGTGCTTGCATAGTAATACTGACTCCTGTTCTATTACCATGGAAACATTGAGAATTGCCCTTTCCCTCTCATAAGTTCCAAAGCCTGGGAAAATGGATCTCAGCATGGAAAGGAACTTAGAATTGTGACATATAAGGGGATTTTCTGTAACATCTCATTTAGTATGCTTGTGTGACACTACTTTATAAACAAAGGAGCCCAAGTTTATAATTTGGCTGGCACTGAAGGAGGAGTACCTGGTGACAAAGGCATTAGGTATCTGAGTCCCCATCATTCTGACCATGTAGGTGAGAACCCTTCATAGACCTTGTCACCACGCAAGATAAAAAGACCAGTGTGGTTCACAAATAATATCAGAGTCAAATTTGTGACCCAACAGATTGGGGTTTGTTGTGCCTGGTCTTCTGTCATATTGGCATTGGTGAATCTGTATGTGTCCCTGTCAGTCCATAGGAGCAGAACAGATTGCACAATATCAGATATAGGAGATCTTTAGTTTGGTTTTGGCAGCTATAGGGCTTGATTTTGTCACCTGGCCATGTTATTCCACATTTTTTGAATACTCACCATGCTATCACCATGTAATCTTTGGTGCCTATCAGTCTACTGAGGAGAGCAAGTGAGCAAATCCAAGTTGCACAGGGCTGACTTCTGGGCCATCCATAACACCTGGTGATGTGGCAAGTGTTTGTACCATAAGAGTGTCAGGACCATTTATGACCTTCGTGAGAGGCTTATATGCCATCTGTGGCATCAAGTCACAGGGTTTGATTGTGCTACTGCCTTAGAAAGTTACCTGTGAAAGATCCTGCATCATCTCTGCTTTCAGTACAAAGGGAAAAATCCCCTTCTAATATCTTTACCTAAAGAAACAACATTCTTCAACCTTCTACACAGGTGTCCAACTCACCAAAAAGAGAGGTAGTGTGACGTTGTTTTCTTTTCATGGAAGCCATACCTTGTCATACATCCGTGCTCCGGACTTGACCCACCAGGCACTTGCATCAGCAGGAATGAAAATAAGTTCAGATAATTTTGTATAATCTAGATGCTGATATACCAGCAATCAGATGGCTTAGTTCACGAGGGCAGGGTTTGGAAAACTCGTGCAAAGCAATGTTAGTTCTGTGCCTAAACTGTTAAGAAAACAGTAAGGGTTAATAACAATAAGACACAGTTTGAAAGAAAGTCCATAGTGGAGGATCAGAGGGAGAACTGAATAGACTGAGATAGTCTCCAGTCAGCTTTTTCAATAAGTGCTCAAAGAACAAAGAGGACTTTGTGAAGAAAAGGGTTTTGGGTTTTTTGTTTGTTTGTTTGGGTTTGTTTGTTTTGTTTTTTTTGTTTTTTGTTTTTTTTTTTATTGGGAAGGTAGAGAGAACCCGTTCCTGTTATACTAACAATGTACACCCTGTCTTGGACCCCAACGCCACATAGAAGTCCCATGAGGACTGGGGAAACTACCATGCTCATTCACACAACATCTCTCATTGGTCCAGAGTTGCTTTCAGATGATTTAACTCCTTCTTGTTTCCAGCTTGCTCCATGAGTGCACTGAGCACACCCCCGTAAAGTAGAAAGCCATTAGTGTGTATAGGGCTTGTCATCAATGCTACAGACAACCTCAAGGTTCAGCCTAAGAGGATACAGGCAGGTACCACCAGCATCTGCTGTACCAGACTTTCCAGCCCCAAATATGTTTACTTTTACTCTCATTTCCCTAGGACTGTATTTTCCAAGTAAAACATTTAGATTTAATCCTTGCCTCAGCATATGTTTTCTAAGGAACCTGGGTACAGTAGATGCTAAAAGCCCACCCTACATCTTCTCGTCCCACTTGAGTTCACTTGCAGCCACAGTAGACAATCTCCATGCTCTGAGAGTTTACCACTTCACGTGCTTATATCTCAGATATTCTTTTCCTTACAGCTTTCTCCTGAACCATGGAGTATTAATCAAAGGTGTGTTTCACATGACTTCTCAGAAAGTGCACAGGGATGGCTCCAGTTGTACACAGAGAAAACTTGTTCATTAGTCTACCCTGTTATGTGCTTCCCCTAAAACTAACTC